>NC_045153.1:20942741-21112741 GCF_900700415.2 Clupea harengus | reverse complement strand
GCTCTCTGACACACTGCGCTTTCTGGGGATGAACACCGGGCTGGGGAGGGGGAGGGGGGGTGGGTGGAACCCAAGACATAAAAGGCCACCAACAATCACAGGTTACAAAAATTCATGCTGCACAAAATAACCTCCACAAACCACTCCAGTCCACTGTGCTATTAAAAGCAATGATATGTGAGGAATTAAAAGCAGTCTTGAGTGCATGTAATGTGCTGTGTGGGATGAAGTTAGGAGGAGAAGAAATGTGTATGAACGAGTAAAACAGGCAGAAGCCCAATAACATGGTGCTCTCAGTCTTCTATGTCAGTATGTGGTGGTGACATGCCGCTCACTCCAAACACATTAGTTTCAATGTAAAGTCAAGGAACTTTCGTCTTAAAGAAATGCACTCTTGGCATTTAAGTTACAGTTACAGCACGTGAAAAAACACTTGGCATAACATGGCATAACTGGAAACTGTGTCATCAAAACCAAGACTGAGAAGAAGAAAAAAGGCATCCTGATCTTCACAAATTTGCTCTCATTCTATCATCAGACGTCAAAAGCTCAACTCAACTTCAATCCAACCGCTGACCAGCACAGAAGACAGAGATGCATGACGGAAAATCAGAGCTGGAGTCCCATGATAGCAGACAGGAAGTCATGCGACAGGAAGTGACATACCTGCTCTGGAGGAGCTCCGGGGCTAAGGACTGCTGCCGGCGGAGAGGAGCCTTGGGGGCCTGGGAGTCGGTGAAGGAGATCTTCTTCTTGACGGGAGGGTGGCTAAAAGTGTGGGCACGGCGACGGAAGGGTGGAGCCTCAGGGTCGTCGTCAAGGTAACTAGGCGGCGTTCCTGGAGGGGAGTGTCCGGGAGACTCGTCCTGCTGGTAAAAAAGATATGCTGTTAGCAGTTGGGGTGGGAAGATTGTGTGTGTGTGTGTGTGTGTGTGTGTGTGTGTGTGTGTGTGAGACAGAAGTTGTGCAATGAACTAAAAACAACCAACAAATAATAACAAAACTTTCAAAAACTATAACACTTCACACAGTACAGAGACATTGGCATGGAAATGACAAGTAGCCTTCAGGTCCAAGCGTTGGAGTCCAAAATCAGTGTTCTGCTACATTCAGAATGTGTCCACAATGACCCAAAGCTGCAGCGCTGCCCTTCACAGAGACCCTTTTCACCAAAGTTGTGGTCAAGCACCACATCACCGTTCCTTTAAGTCTACAATTGAAGCATACAAATCCTGAAAAGTTCTTACCTCACCTGGGGTCAGTCACTAGAACCAGTCTGGATCTTAGGACCAGAGCAGGGACTGAGGTTGTGTGTGTCTCAACAGTCTGGCTGTGTGTGCAAACTCACTGATCTATTGTATGCTAATGGCCTGTGTCCTGTGACTCAACACATGCATGCACGCGTACACACACACACACACACACACACACACACACACACACACACACACACACACACACACACACACACACACACACACACACACACACACACACACACAGTATGGAGTTGGACAATAGTGGAGCTGACCTTGCTTACTACACAGCCCACAGAGGAAGGGATTTTGCCCCTTCCATCCCTCTGTAGCTCAGAGCAGAGCTTCCTCCCTTCCAAAACCAGCTCTCTGTTTCCTGCCTTGTGCACAATATCCTTAACCCTCTTATGCTCTTATTAGTCAGCACAAGCAGGGCCAGGAAGAACACGGGCCACTGGAAAACACTCTCTCCATCTGCTGTTTACATAACTCAAACAAACGGCCCCCACAAGGGCCCTAAAAGGGCAAGAGAGACGAAGGGCTTCAAGAAACTGATCCATTTTATTTAAAGGGACCCAGATCTGTTTGGCTGATAGTTGGTAATAGTGGGTCTAAATTGTCTTCCATGACCTCAGAAGACTTTGGACTTTGGACTCCACCTATGAAGGAGCCAGGAGTGATTTTTACATAGAAAAATATACTATGAAATGACATGAACTCAACAGTGACTGACTGTAGGTCACTGAGCATCGTTGGAACTGTAGTCATGGGGGCGTTTCAGAAGATAATGCAGTTCTCCCATTACTGAAGGATCCTAGGTTCAAACCCAAGACACTATGTTCCTACTGTTCTTGATGAGCAGGTTAGCTTCACTGTATATGTGCCACAACATTGTTGAGAGGCTTTGAGAGTGAAGATCCTTGACAGCTGTAGAAACACACTATATATATGCTCTCCATTGACCTCTGAGGTCAAAGAGAAAGAGACCAAACAAATAGCTGAGGCAATTGCTCAGATAAATTGCTCCTGCAGAATAAAGACGAGCAATCGATGGATAGCCACTGCTGTGGTTGTAAATGCAGGGCTGCATGGTCTCAGTCTGTGTGTGAGTAAGACCACTGGGTCAATAATACAGTCTTCTAGAAGACGTGAACAGTCTAGTAGTCTAATAAAAGGACATGATTGAAAGGTCAAATTATTAGACTTTAGCTAATGTTGCCTTATTTTCTACCGCTGCCAGTCTGTGGAAAGTCAGTGTCAATTCTTAATGTGATTAAAAACGCTACCAAACAAACCCAAACTCCACTCTCGGACTCCTTCTGCCAGTTTGTAAAAGGAAGAGTGCGTAGCGAGTGTGGTGAGCTCGAGTCTATTTATGTCTCTGCAGACAGCCACAATCACCTCATCTCCCAGCTAACACCGGTCCTCTCGTCACAAAGACAGACAGGAAAAACCTTTACCTGTGCAGCATCTGTGCACCCTGCACCTGTTCTTCCCAAAACAAGGTGCTGAACAGTGTTAGTTCAACTGTGGTATTATGCCCAAGATCATTCGTATTAAAGATGCTGTCCGCCATTCGGGCGAATTGATATTTGAGCACAAAAGCCAATCAAATTCCATGCTGCTGAAAGAATGTGTTGATTGGTTGGAATTGGTCTGAGCCACATTTGCAGAGCCAGGACTGTGTATGAACAGTTTTGAGCACACACTGAGGACCGCATGGAGCAATAAGGTGAATCTGAGCTGTGTACTGGATTAGAATCGTGGACTTTTAGGGGTGGGGCCAAAAATCGATATGGTGATGTATAGCGATATTTCTCCTCACAATACTGATCATAAAACTTATTTTAATTATTTAAATGTATTTCACCTAATCATTCTGGTTTTCCAGGGATCACTAACCTCCACCTCCATGTCCGGGGTTGACTCTACGCACTTTGTTGTACATTGTTTCATCTCAGTTGTCAAATTCTTTGAAACTGACACCACAATGCAGAGAATATATACATACAATTCCTGCTTTTGCCTTTTCAGAGGTATTTTTTCTATTTCAGGTGCAGAGATATCATGATGTATCGTCGATGATCGAGTATCACAGAATCGCTGTGTTGTGATACCATCGTGATACCACTGTGATCACGGGCAGCGTATTGTGAGTTACTCTGTGATTCCCACCCCTATTTAAGAGCAAAATAACTAGCTATCTGTCAAAGGAATGTGTTGCCAACAGTGCTAGCAAGAACCAAATACCTAACAACCATTCTATTCAGGTTGTGTCAAATCCTGAGAGACAACTTGGGTTTCTTGGGTTTCACTCTTTGTGAGTGTTAGCTTGGCAAGCAACAGGGAGAGTCAGCTTACCTTAAGGCTGCTTCATTCCCTCTACCCCAGTGCCTTGGCGGACTTGCTTAGCGCTGGTTGCTTTAATGTTAGTTTAGTCTTAGGCCTCCTGGTGGTATCCATAAACAAAGGGAGGACAGTCTCCAAATAAGTAATCCATAAAGAGAAGTGGCACCAGTTGCCTGGATGCAGACCATGGAAAACACACCATAAAGCGAAAAGAACACTCATGCTCTGGAACACAGAGAGAGCAGTCAGGACAGGTGTGCTAACCTGGTTAACCTGCCAAAGGTGAGGTACGTCATTTAAGCTCCACCTGGATGGAAGCGATCTGTTCCTAACACTGTGCCCTGGCCTACTGTAAAAAGCATGTAAATAAGATGATTATCACTGCTTTGCAGAGTAGCTCCTGCATTCCCCTAAACAGAACAGTGATCTGAATTCCAATCACTCATTCTGCCGGGTAATGTCCTTAACAACAGGGATCTTTATCAGCAGTTATCAACCATCTTTTGGTCTCTGACAGCCATTATGCAGGGTGCACAGCAAACCGACAAGTACAGAAGCACCTGACAAACACCTGTTATGGCTGGGGATGGAGAAGTAAAATATGCGATAGCGAAGAGATAAATTACCGTCCTGTGCTATCGAAGGTGAATGTCATTAATCTGTGCTTCAGAGCGAGAGTTCCTCTTCTTCAGGATTTATGTAGAGGATGAGAAACTACGCTCCATGAATGCAATATCTTCACACTCACTCACACATTAAACCCCTCGCCCCCTTTTCCACTCTTGGGATGCTACAGGGAACAGTCAGTTGAGAGAACCATTAGGTCCCCCTGAGCCCACATACATGCAAATCAATAATATCGGTCAGCGTGTTCTCCTGTTCTGCATGTTTTTTGCCATTCCTTTTCTAACCTCGTTTGCTGTTCCCCACCAACAGTGCAGCTCTTTGATACCGCGCTGAATGATACAAGTGAGAAGCTGAAGGCATGCAGAATAACAAGTCTCAGTAGCTAGGGGCCTGGGCTACGGCTCTGTGTTTGGCAGTGAGGCGCTCGTGAGGAGCTGGTATCGAGTCACATCAGGAGGCCGAGGACCAGTAGGCATCTGGGTCACAAGGGGACTCACGTGGAGTCCCCTGAGACACACCAGGACGGGCAGGGGGGGGGCGGAAAGGCCCCCTCGAGGGTCCCAGTCGCACACACAGCACACATTCTTCACCCAGGTGAAGATTAGAGACCGGGGCCAACCTGATCAGTGTGGAGAAACGGACGACAGGCGCTGACTGAAGGGTTGGCATGCTGCTCAGCACCCCTGTATTACTCAGTCTCTGTCTTTTTTCTCTCCACTTCTCTCTCCCTCTCTCCCTCTCTCCCTCTCTCCCTCTCTCTCTCCGGCGGTCTCTTTTGCTCCCCTTTTTGGCTCAGAGTCCGGCTCTCACTGTCTCTCACCTCTTTTGCTCTCTCTCACCTAGGTGTGCTGTTTGACTAAGGGGGCAGGCAAAACATGTAGTATATCACCAGCCGGACACGGCAGCCTCTTTGATGGATGCCCCCTCTCCATTCACATGCCCAAGGCTGATGATAACTCAACAGAGCTCTGGGAGCTGTCAGGGGTAGGGAGCAGACTTGTTTCGGTGGGCTGGAGAGTGTAACTCTGTGTGTGTGTGTGTGTGTGTGTGTGTGTGTGTGTATGTGTGTTTGTGTCTGTATATGTATGCAACAGCTCTGGGTATTCTCACATACAGTAAAGGGAACTTGGTTCAGTGGGCTGGTTTGGAATGTTTGCCTGTTGAGTGTCTGTGTGTGTGTGTGTGTGTGTGTGTGTGTGTATATAAGTAAGTAAGAGGAGCAGTTCTGGGTATTCTCACACACATTCACGCCAGGCTGACTCACCCGCTCGAAGCTGCTCATGTTGCCCATGCTCCCCAGCCGGCCACGCATGCGGTTGGCCCCCTGTGCACAAGATGAGAAATAACTGTCAGGGGCCATCGCTTCCAGGAAATACACAACGCAAACGTGTCCCTGCTCTTTACAAGGAAGCCGAGGACAGCATGTAAATATACGAGCTAAGGCTTCACAGAAATCACAAATGCAGAGAGAAATTCCACCCTCGTTTTCTTGGGAAGAGACAGAGGACGGTGCGAAGGCATGCATTCCTCAGATACGGTTACCTTCCTAGCAAATACGTGATAGTTGCAATATTTCAGACTTTGTTATCTGTAGGCAGTGCCTGTCTGTAAACACAGACAGTATCAAACTCGGTTTGAGCTAAAACAACAGTTTGATTGTCATCTCTTTGTTATTGTTATTGTTATTGACCCAGGGGCCATGTTTGAGGGTGTGTGTGTGGGGGGGGGGGGGGGGGGGGGGGGGGGGGTGTAATTATTTACAAACAGATAAGCAGATGGTGGGGGACATCTCTGATACATCACCATCCTCCACACCAACAAAGGCATTAATAATATGATCACACTTCTCTAGCTATTGGTGCCACTGGGACACACGCTGAATATGGGTCAATCCAAATCCCTCCCTGACAAACAACAATGCAGAATGACACAGAACGGAACGGTGGTGGTGGTCCACAGACCCGGGAGAAGATGTTCTCCAGGGAGCTGGTCAGGGAGGTGCGGGCCTTGTTCTTCAGGAGGTCCAGTTTGGAGCGGCCCATGGAGGAGCTGTCTGCGGCTGCACTGCTGCTTGGCGCATTCTGCCCACGCATCACGAAGGGCCATGAAGGGGGGGAAAAAAAGAGAAGAAAAACGGAGAGAGAGAGAAAAGGAAAGTGATTAACAATCTTTACACGTACAGTATGTGCTTAAATCAACTGGGGCATGTGGTTAGGAGTATCCTCTGAAGCTGCATTAAGAGCTGCACAGGTCCCAGCACAGAGAGACCAGCACACACAGAGTACGAAGCACAGAGAGCTCCAGTTGTCTGCTGCTAGACGTGGAAGTGCTGTGGGCAGTTTCAGAGCGGCTGACTTCTCTTAGTTATCAAGAGCAAGAGAAAGTGGGGTAGACAAGGGATGGAGGGGTGGGGGAGGTTATTGTTGTGTTGCCTTTAAGCCGGCAGTGGAGGTAGTCTCAGAGCCGGATTGGCGTCTGTGTGTCAAATGTCTTTAACCTTTGATATAATCAAGGTCTCTGTTAGGCTCTGTTGACATTGATAATGATGTCACATTGATTAAATAATGTGCCTCACTGAAGCCGGGGAAATGTTTGTCAGAGCTCCAACATCAAGTGGTGTTTGAATTGTCCAGCTTCCAAGTGTTCTTGATCATAGCATTATAGACACTATGTTCAATGTCACGCCTCTGGTTCAGGGACGCCGGCATGCTATCTAAAAGTACTCATTGTGCTTTCTTTGGTGCAGTGTAAACAAGTGAAGGCGGCATAATGAGGGATCTTCTTCTTAATGACAGTATAGCGAGATCTCTGTTTATACGGGCCTAGAGACAGATAGAGAGAGAGAGAGAGAGAGAGAGGTCTAAGAGGTGTCTGCCATTCCCTGAGGTGAAGGAAGTAGGAGAGGTGTCCATTCTGCTCTGACACTTTGGCTGAGTGAGTGTCGTTGTGAAGAGACTTACCCTGTCGTCTCTTCACTGTAACTCAATTAAGAGAGAGGGGGGAGGGGCAGACAAGAGAGACAGGACATCTCACCTGCTCCTCATTACTGTCACTGAGAGACCTGTGTGGGTGTGTGTGTATGTGGGGGTCGGGGGGGGGTGTATTCTGTGTGCGTCTGTAGTGTGCATCTGTATGAATGTGTTTGTATGTATGAATGAGGTCTCTTGTCTACCGTATTTTCCGGACTATAAGCCGCTACTTTTTTCCCACGCTTTGAACCTCGCGGCTTAAACAACGATGCGGCTAATTTATGGATTATGATACCTGTGACTGTATACGGTGGCTTTGTGTTTACGGTGGCTTTGTGGAGCTAGGATGCTAGCATGGATGCAGCCGCATGGATGCTTAGCTCCACGCGATTTCTCAGTATCTCTCAATAACTTAACTAATGTCAAAATAACCACAGTCTACCAGCGTAGACAGAACACAACTCAAAACACTTTAGAAAATAAAATAAAAGTTTACAACAATACAAATCCAGTCTTCAAGTTCTTTAGCTCACTGGTTTCAAACTAGCGTCTGTCTTCAATCTAACGTTCTAGCTTCTGATTGACTCTTGCGACTGTGCGCTCTTAAAGCAACAGTGCACTTATCTAACTGGCAAAACTAACTATTGTATTAGTTTTGATATTCATTTTAGCCTGTGTAAAGTTAATTTGTTTCAATGTTGCGGTAGGCACCTGCGGCTTATAGACATGTGCGGCTTATTTATGTTAAAAATAATAATTTAAAAAAAATTTAGTGCGTGAGGCTTATATTCAGGTGCGCTCAATAGTCCAGAAATTACGGTACTTATATCTATACCTTTGCACACATTTGTGTGTGTGTGTGTGTGTGTGTGTGTGTGTGTGTGTGTGTACCTGAGGGGCCTCTCCAATGTGGACATGGGATTTCTGCTTGTTCTCACACAGCTGTCTCAGATGCAGAATCACCAGCTCATTCTCCTCCTGATCTGAACCCGGCTTCATCCTCTGAACAGACACAGCGACCGAGACAGATACAGAGATAGAGACAGAGACAGAGACAAAGATAGAGACGGGGACAAAGATAAAGACAGAGACAGACACAGAGACAGCAACAAAGATAGAGACAGAGACAGAGATAGAGACAGAGATAGACAGCTCGTTACAAATCACATCAGGGCACAAAGGATCTATTAAGTCTGCACTCGCTGAGTCACTGGAGACTGGCAGTTCTGATTCTCCCGTGCTCCACTTACGGGCCGGCTCATACCTGAACGCGCTCAAAAATGTCCACCTGCTCATTATCCAAGAGCTCGGAGAGATACTTCTGGATGGCCAGCTTCGCCCGCGGTGGGTACAGACCTGAGGTCACACAGAGGAGATCAGACATCTCCCTGGAGCAGCTAGCACAGACATCAACTCCCACTCGACTTTACAAGCTCTACTAAAGTCGATAACAACGCTGGATCACAGTGAGCAGGAGAGGCTTATGTGATTTGTTTGCTAGTTGCAAGAGGTACAGACATAGCAAATTCACTTTTTAAATCAGATTTTGAGGTTGCAGTGCACAACTGAATGAGCAAACACAAGGATGAAGTGTGTGTCATCATATTAAAAGCAAACAACCACATTTTCCCCCTGGCTCCCTTCTTACCCTCTATCCTCTCGCAGAGCTTGTGCAGGTCGTGCATGGGGCAGGCCTCGCAAAGTTTGACCTGCGTCTTATCATTCCGCAGAGCGGCCGCTGTACTGAAGGCCTGTTTCACCGTCAACATCACCTCATCCACCTGAGAAAGAGAAAGAGGGAGGTAGGGGGAGAGGGAGAGAGAGATGTCACTAACTTCCCACCTCAATGTTTTCTTTACTGTTTTAGAGTAATTTATACTTAAGTAATAACTTAATTTACTAGCGTAATAACGTAAATGTTTAAAACATGTGCTTCATTTCCAAAACCCAAGCTGTACATTTGTGCTAAAGGGACAATGCCTGCATTGTTATTTCAGAAGCTATTAATATTACTTCTGATTGCTTAATGACGTTCATACATCTCTAGAAGCAAATTCACTCTCCCTTTTACACCTTAGCTCGCGTTAATCATTGACAAGGTTTATTGTGATGTCTTCTGAAGGTGTGATAATTCCCTGATAACGACCAGTAAATGTTTTACAGTGTGCATTCAAACCCTATTGCGCTACAGTGGGAACAAGAACATGCATCTCTCGAGTCAAGCACACAAGAGTACAGCATACAAAAGGATAGGCCACAGCAGTACAATAAGCCTAAACCCACAGCCATGTATGCACAGGAGAATGGGTGAAGCAGTCAAGGACAATAACATGTGAACTGCATTGGTCCCATCCCAGGCAGTGGCAGGGCCGTTGTTCCTGTCTGCTCCTTGTAAATAATAGATTATGTCCCACAGGGGGTCTGGTCGGGGAGAGGAGAGGAGGAGGCGCAGAGATTATCGAGCGGCTCACCAGAGAGTCGCTGGCGCACTGGAAGACGTAGCACAAGTACTGGCTGGGACCAGACTCCCCTTGCTCGCGACAGATGAGGCCAAAATGATCGTTCTGTTTGATACCCTGTGTGAGGACAGCGGAGAGAAGGAATCGGGTGAAGTGTAGAAAGATATGAAGGAGGTGTGTTATGAAGACGTCTGACTGACATTACATTCATGCTCAGGGTAACAGAATGCAAAACATGTTCTCAAATGAAATGAATAGAACCTGCTGTAACCCGTCTAACTGAATCAAAATAACCTATGATTTACTACTGTGTACACCACAGAACAAACTGGCTTTAAACCAGTTTTGTAATGGAATACAATATAGGAGTACATCAATTTGTGGCAATGCTGTGTGTATAGACCACACCCGGACATATTTTTAACAGCAACTAATTGAGAACCACGCCAGCAGCTCCCCATAGCCGTTCGCTAGTTTTTCCGACTAATTACTTGAGAAGGCATAGCACAGGCATCAGCATATCCAGGGGCAAAAATAGAATCTAATTTGTGGTTAAGACACAAGAGAGTGATTCAAAGTTGACAGTTCACCAAATGACTGTAATCATCATGTTTATTGAAAGGGGGGGGATTTTCATTTAAGGTTATTCAAGGGAGGTTTAAATGGATTTCAAGGGTTTCTGAAATACTTCAGTTCCTGATTTCTTATTCATTCCCTCTTTGCACATGATTGAGTATGACCCGTTTATTCTTATGAATCATTAATTAAACAGTAACACGCAGGGTTACTGAGGGCGGTGTATTTTGGTAACAAAGGAAGTGATGGGAGAGGAAGAAGGGGGAGAAGATTAACTTCTAAAGTGTAAACATACATTAGTCGGACAAAAAAAAACAAATGGAAAACTGGCAAACCTGAGAGCAAGAGGAAATGTCTTTGAAGTTCTTCTCCAGCACAACCGTCTTGCTGTCTGGACTGATGAGGTTTACCTCAAAGCGGCCGACCTGCACAACGAGAACAAAACAAAGAAGAGAGAAAAGATAAGAAAAGAATGGAACGACGGGAAGGAGTTCATTAGAAATCTGACCCCCCGTTGCAGCCAAAGAAAGCACGACACGCACACAATGACCGGCCCCGGGTACTTCGGGTGCTCCTCTTCCAAGGACCGATTCATTCCAACCCCCCCCCCACACACACACACACACACACAAAAGCACAAGGGCCAAGGCCACGTTTGGAAATGAGAAGCCAGCTAAATGACCAGACACAACCAAAAAAAAAAAAAAAACATTACTCTCTTAACTGAGGTCACACAGCTCCACTTTTGGCTGCTGACGAATAGCTTGCTGGCAGCCTTGCCGGCGGCATATCAATGACTTAAAGACGTATTCCTTTGGCGGGGATATACTGAGCGGTTGGCATCGGATGCCTTCCACTGATGGGCCTCAGCTCTCGGAGGTGGTCAGGAGGTGAGGGGGGCAGAGCTCTGCCTCTGACAGCTGAGGATGTTAAAATGATTTATCCAATCAAATCCAGATGACAAAGATGGAGGGGGTGTATTGGATATCCATCGGGTCCTGTTTACTGCTATGGCAGAGTGCTGTAGCGCCTCCTATCCTCAAGGCTTGGCCACATAAAGAACCTTTAGTAAATATTACAGCAGGACAACAGCACTGTCTGGGGCCGGTAAAGTTTGTCTCTTATGTAATGCTGGGGTTGGGAGGCTGTTTGCTCGAGCTTAGGTGATAAATCACTTGAGGCCAAGGAGACCCTACAGGACCCTGCAGCCACCCCCACACACACGTGAGCAGTGTGTGTGTGTGTGTGTGTGTGTGTGTGTGTGTGAGAAAGAGAGAGAGGCAAGCATGAGGCCCCTGAAGAAGGGAAATAGGACAGAGGGGCAGATGTACTAACATGTTAGCGCTCGTTTTAGGCGTGATTTCGTCTCAACCTGTGACTAAAAACGTGACATGGTGTGTACCGAAGGAACATAGTCAAGTTGTGCTTCTCCTACTTATTCATATGCCTTCATGGAAGAGCTGTGAGGAAAAAGAGAGACACACAGAGAGAAAGACAGAGGAAGTGGAAAAAAAAAAGAGTGAGAGAAAAGTAGAGTGTTAATGAAGGAGTGAGACAGACCCACCTGGAAGAGCATGGTGCGGTTCTTGTCGGCGTCGGACGGCTGCACGTGATTGGGCGCGCTAGCGTGGCGCCGGCGCCCCGTGGCCGCCTTCATGGCCGCTTCACGGGACTTCCTCTGCAGGCTCCCCGCCATGCTGTTGCAGCGCACACGCACCTCCCTGGGGCCCTCCTGCTCCCCAAAGCCGGAGTCCTCCAGGATGCACTCGGGGAAGGCGTTGCGCATGCTGCCCACGCTAGCGCTGCTGCTCAGCCCAAAAACTGCACCCCCGCCCAGGGGGTCACTGACCACCACCTCCTCCTCCTGCGCCTCCTCCTCCTCCACCACGCAGTCGGCCTCCGGGCTCTCGCTTAAGGAGGCGGCCTGGGGGTCGTCGCCCCCGACGATGAACTCCACGGGGGCGTTCTCTGTGGAGCCGCGCTGGCCGTTGAGCAGACGCAGTCGCTTGCGGTCCACCTCGTGCTGGCGGAACTTGTCGATGCAGTCGTCCACCAGCGTGGGGGGCGCCTTTTTCTGCGCCACCATGACCTTGCCGCGGTAAAGCACCTCAAATTTCTGTGAGTTGTAGAAGGACTCGTCGTAGCCATCTTGTTTGGGCTTGGTGTCCCCTTTCAAGGCCACCTTAGACACCTGCCTGATGCTGCTGATCACCCCAGGAACCTTATTAAAAATAAACAAAAAATGTTTCACAACAAACTTTAACTGCATTTTTACTACAGATTTTTTTACTGTACAACATAACCTGCCTACCTAACTTTTTCAAAACCAGATTTCCACTACACCTATACAATATTAATATGACATTTCTACCGCAAAGCATTAAACAAAGACAACAGAACAAATCACTTTTGGGTTTTCGGGGGTTTATGGGCCATATCCAAGCCCCACAGTGCAGGCTTCTCTCTGAAGGTTGTGCAAGTGAGCTCATGGAGAGAGGTGATAAATAAAGGGAGGCCTTGGAGACCGGAGAGGAATCCCCATACATTTCTACATCAAGGAGGCTAAACTGTGGCACATAATAAATGCTTCTGTCTGTGTTATGGATGAATTACAATGAAAACAACAAAGGTTACCTATTCTAGCATTATAACTAGCTAAACACAGCATTATTTCTGTGTTGTTTTATTACACTATTCAGAGTTAACACAGCAGCAAAAAGAGATTGAATATCAATACGGGGTGTGGACCAGCTATTCTTGTGAGTTATCGATTTGCAGGAAACACAATATCCTGTCTCTCTCTCTCACACACATACACACACACACACACACACAGTCTGTCTCTCTCTCTCTCTTCCTCTCTCCCTCCCTCCCCTCTCTCTCTCTGTTTATTCACAACATTGTGACGGAAGTCTAAGTGCTTGCTATGCCATTCATTCAAATAGCTGCTCAATACTGCCGTAGATGCAGAGCATGAATTTATGGACCCATTAGCAGCAGGGGCTAAAAATCAGATATGTTAACAACCCCCCCCCCCCCCCCCCCTCCCAGTGGCATATCTCTAATGCAGACAAAGGCTGTCACACACAGGCCAAATTCTGGTATCATGGACACAAGCCAGCACTGCACATATGACTTGTTGTTGGGCTTCCGTAAATGAAACTGATGTTTGAAAATAAATGGAATGCCCAAAGCGTATCTACGTCATTTTCCACAGTGACAAAGAATGAAAAGTGTTTATTTTTTTTTCCTACTCTGCTTACTATGAAAGCATACAAGGTCATGCAGATCTATTATGTAGGACAAGGTGTTAATATCCCTTTCTGCATACTCGAGACTCTGTGGGTTGGTCGAATGATTGATGGCATCCTATGGGTTGTCAAGTGGGCGCCCTCCTTCTTCGATGTTTCGCTGATTGACCCACGACACCTCCAGAGGGTTCAGCAGTGAGATCCGGCGTCCCGGGCTCACTCCCTAGATGCCATCACTCATCCGACAGCCCAGGCGGAGTCCTTCCTCTTTATCCACAGCCACTGACTTCCCTTTTCAGCAGCCCTGGAAAGGTATTTGACTGCCTGCCTGTGGGCCTTCCCCCGCACTCCCATCTCTCGAAGAAGCCTGGATGTTGAGGTGGCTACAAATCCTCTGCAGCCTACTTCAACTGGGCAGACCTTAGCTTTCCAGCCTCGTTGTTGTGCGTCTGCTGCAAGGTCCGCATACCTTAGCTTCTTGCGCTCGTAAGCCTCTTCCACCGCACTCTCCCAGGGCACCGTGAGCTCGACGATATAGACCTGCTTGAGTGAGGCCGACCAAAGCACAAGGTCTGGTCGCAGATTTGATGTTGCTATTTCTGCTGGAAATCGGAGCTTCTGGCCTAGGTCTGCCAGCATCTTCCAGTCCCGTGCCCCACCTAGCTGTCCAGTTTCTGGTCTTGTGGTGGTGAGAGTGGCTTGGCCCCCGCCCTCCCGGACAAATGTTGTTGCCGGCCTACGAGATGGTGGAGGAAGGGCATTGACGCTCATCCGTCGACTCTCCATCACTGCCGCAAGACACTGTAGCACCTGGTTGTGCCGCCAGGTGTACCGGCCTTGAGTGAGGCCGGTCTTGCAGCCCACCAGGATGTGCTTTAGTGTAGCTGGAGTCGGGCAGAGGGAGCATGTCGGGTCTTCTCCGTACCACTGGCTAAGATTCTTGGGAGACGGCAGTACATCATAAGCGGCCCTGATGGTGAAGCTAGCCTTAAATGCCTCCATCTCCCACAGCTCCTGCCAGGAGATCTTCCTCTTCTCCACTCCCTCCCAAGTCATCCACTGCCCCTGCTTTGCCTGTGAAACAGCTTTTGCACACCTTGCTGCCTCCTCTTGCTGACGTACCTCCTGGACCACCAGCTTGCGTCTCTGGAACAGAGTAGCCTTGTTGCAGGCCGGTGTACTGGCTCCGGCTCCAAGACCACTCCTCCCGTGCTGCACTCGGCCCACGATGTCCCTGTGCTTGAGTGCTGCCTTTGCCTGCTTGGTTGCTTCCAGTGGGGTCCACTTCCTCCCAGTAGCCAGGATGGGTGCAGCTTGGGCTACAAATGGATCACTCGAATCCAATAGCATCATCTCCAGTCTAACTTTGGCGCATTTATACTCCTCTGCTAGACTGGAAATGGGCAGTTCTAATACTCCTTTGCCATAGAGCCCTATACTGCTGAGGCACCTGGGAAGCCCAAGCCACTTCCTTGCATATGAGCTGACCAGCCTCTCCAGCTTTTCCACCTTTGAGATCGGGACTTCATACATGGTAAGTGGCCATAAGAGGCGTGGAAGGAGCCCAAACTGCATACACCAGAGCTTCAACTTGCCAGGTAGTGCGGTTCTGTTGATGTTCTCCAGGCCGCTGGCTACATCCTTCCTGAGCTGATCTACTTGCTCTTTGTCCTTAAGGGAGGCATCATACCATCGGCCAAGGCTCTTCACAGGCTTCTCAGAGACAGTTGGAATAGGCTCATCGCCAATGAGAAAGCGTTGGTCTGACAGCTTCCCCTTGACGATGGAGATGCTTCTGGACTTGCTCGGCTTGATCTTCATCCGAGCCAGCTCGATGTTATCTTGCAGCTTTTTCAGTAGCCGTACAGTGCAAGCTTTGGTCGTGGTGAGGGTGGTAAGGTCGTCCATGTAAGCTCTCACAGGCGGCAGCCTCAGGCCAGGTCTTGAAATGGAAGTGATTTACATTAGCAGAACAGGTCTTGCTGAGAGAACACAGTCTCTCCCATGACAGATTCAGGCCATGAGCCAAAGACGAACCTGACTCTGAGGCTCTATAATGACGGCAAAGCCCTATGTTTAAAACACAAAACTAAAAGCAAAGCCCTTTGTTAAAAACACAAAACTAAAAGCAAAGCCCTATGTTAAAAACACAAAACTAAAAGGTTTAAGGGTTCTTTGGCACCCAAGGGTTCTTCAGAAAACACCCAAAAAATGATATGGGGACACAATCATCTTGAACAATTAAAGGTGCCATTCATAACTCGAGAAAAGCAGCAGGAACCAGCTGGAGGTACTAGACTGGGTACTCCTATTGGGACAAGAGTGCCTGTGTAGTCGGTTCTATAAATAACCCTAAAAATGACTTGCTGTATTAAAATTAGTCCAAGTCTATGCAGCAGAGAGTGACATGGGTTATAGTGGCCTGGTCATGACTTGTGAAATGGGAGTATCAGTTTAACGTGGCCGTCGTGGCACAGCAAAATGTGTTAGCTTGATGAAGTCCCCATGTAAGGCACAGGTTTGTGTTAAGAGCTTGGCTGTGAAAACTTAACAATCAATAGCACTCTGACTGCAGTAGGCAGTGTGAGAACCATAAGGTTTTAAAAGGTGCAAAAACAATAGCCCGAAAAATTTAATTAAAAAAATACCCACTGCTTTTAAACCGCAGGGTCATACAGTGCACTAGCTCAAGGCAGCAGAGGAAGGTAAAAAACAAAATAAGTATCAGTGATGTTTGTCCTCTTCTATCGACACTGATAAGAGTCAAGGGTGGCTTGTTTGAGAAACAAATCTCAAGTTCACCAGGGAGCTGAAAAATGAGCTGTGTGAGTGTGGAAAGACTCCCAAGCAAGAAGAGTCCAGGCGAGAGGTGGTTAGGCCCTGGCCCTGTGCAATGTACGGATTTAAATCAAATATTTTCCCTGACCCTTTCCGTGTTGTTACTGGGGCAACGCAGGGCCTACGGTGTTATGTAAAAAGGTCCTCCCTGACTAGCAGAGTGAACTGGTGGAAAATCACGCTCCCCTCTTTGCACAAAAAGGGCCATTGAGATGAATTTTCTTTTTTTTTAAATTCCACCTTGTCAGATCTTCTCTCCAGCACAAAGGGTTGACTTGTGGGACGAGGAGAAAAAGGGTGTGGTCCACTTGTTGATAACTGACAACTGGCGTGAATCCCAGGTTGATCTGACAACCTCCTGGCACACCAGCACAGTAGATGTTGCCAGTTCTTAACCATAACAAATTATCTGGTGAACCTTATCTCAGATTACGATTTTGTCTTTACTCAATTACACAATCCTCATGAAACCACAAATAATTTCCCTGGTGGACAAATATTTACATGATGTAGGCTTCAGTTTTTGAAGCTAGCACATGCCTGGATCTTAGACCTAATCATCCTTGATTTACTGTAATGCAGTAGGACCTACTGAGTAGGGGGTCAAGGTGAGATCTATCATTTGTTTAGCAGAAGCAGCTTTGAAGGCAGATAAAGCAAAGTCTCATGGTCAGACAATGCAAAAAACAGGGGTTGACCCCAACACTTAGTAAGTGCAGTTATCTGCACATCACAACAAATCAATACAATCCAACAACATATTCCAACGTAGAAGAATCAAAGAACCTCATTTGTCAACGAGAGTAAATCAATGTGGACAGTGTCAAGAAATCTATTTGTAAAATTAAAAATAAAAAAAACCTGAACTGTCACCTCATCTTTGCCTGCTGTCCCTTAAATCCCCACCCGCTTCACGAATTATTCATAAATGCCGTAAAGCCACACCACCATTTAATCTGATTAATTATTTCACTGAACCCAACACCAAGCCGGGCCACACGGTAACGGTAGTGCTGGGTCTGAAGACCTCAGGAGGAGCAGAGGACACACCACCGGGCTTGTGAAGGAGGCTGCGCGGAGCACAAAGCCATAATGCCTCCTAATCTTCCTCTGCCTCGATGACCGTATCCATCTCAACAACGAACTGGCCCCTAAGGCCACAGTACAGGCTTTTCCATGCCTGCGTTTGACTTGTTGACAGAGATTATTGAGCTTTCATCGACAAAGAAGAGAGACTTTTTGTTGGGGTTTATTGTTGTTTTTTGCATGCTTTGGCAATACAGATATAACTATGCCATGCCAATAAAGGTGAGACAAAGGCTAGGGTAAGTCGGGTCGAAAGGCTGAGAGGAGTTTGCCAAGCAGCACATCATGACTTGTTACACAGCGCACCACTTTCGTAATGCTAACAAAAGCCTACATAAATACATGTAGCATTCAGCACTGGAAGCTTGGCAGAAAACACACAGTAGATTGTCCATCCTAAGACCTCCACATGAAAGGCCATAGCAGTGGCTCGCTCATCTCCTAAACCCCCTGCTTCCTTCCAATAACATCACACTGGAGGGACAGAGAATGGTGTGGTGATGGATGATTTTCGATGTCTAGGTTCTAACGTTTCATTAGTGGGTTGAAAACAGCGGAAAACTGGGTGGTACAGTGTAACTCTCACCTGTGTCTGCTGTCGTACCCACGCACGCACGCACGCACGCACGCACGCACGCACGAAATAATAACCAAGATAACAACAAATTATTTTTGCCTTTATCAGCCAGAGGAACACTTCCATGGATATCAAGGAAAAAAGAAAATAACTTCTGCCATTGTGGCTTCTGTTATACTGTCAGAGACTGGTCCTATTAAATGATTCAGACTTCAAACAGTCCTCTATTCTCAGTAAAGCATTCAATTAAACTGCCAGTTTCACAGCAAGACAGACAACAATCTAGGACCTCAAAGCCCGATCTGAAATGTCAGGATCAACAGAAAAGATCCAATTAAAAGCTTTGATTTCATAAAAAACAGTGAGCAGATATAAGACTTGTCATTCTAGGGCAGTTTACTTTGACAAAGACAAAGATCTTGTTGTATTCTGTCCGCATTATTGTCAGTGCAAGCAGGAAGCGGTCTACCATCCATATTGACTACTAACCTCACAGGCACTTTAAAGAGAGACTCGTCCAACAGTGAATATCGTAAAGGAAATACAAGCAAATATGAGGAAACCCTTGCAACGTGACACATTTTCTCAGACCTTGCCAGTCCAGAATAAGGGCAGTGAAAACAACAGACATAAATAGGCAAGTGGCTGGAGGCTAAAGGGAATGGAGTCAAAGGTAATGGCGGCGCTATGAACGTTTTGGACATCATTCCATTTGCCAGGAATTATTTCTCTCTCTCATCATCAGTCTATTTTTGAGCCTGGACTCCCAAGTCGAAGGCCACTCTTTGTCCTTTGGCACAGAACCCTACGTCACAGGTCTCGGTACACTGCAGAGTCTGAGCATGCAGGGACCCAAACAGAGGAGGGCAGATACAGCCTTTGCTCCAGTCGGTCTCAGGAGGCTGAGCCTATGAATGACTCCGTCTGACTGTACACACGCACACCACAAGGACCCCAGAGTCTCTCTGTGGGGTCTGCATCGCCACTCTCACCCAGTGCAGGTGGCCAACAAATTAGGCCCCTGAGCTGCATGCTAAGTCCAGTGCTCTCCACTCTGTTTGCCGTTTCACTTATATCTGCACACAGGCTCCGGATCTTCCTCCACAGCCACCCGACTTGAGCCCTGCCAAGTCCTGAATAAGAAGCTAAACACAGATTAAAGGACTCCCTGTCCTCCTAAATGATGCGGTGCAGCGACCAGCCAAAGAAAAATAAATAATAGACAGGAAGTGGCCTACTTCTTTCCAATCATGACACAGCACTTATTATGCCGCTTCCTGTGACAACAAAGGAAGAATGAATACTAGTTGAAATTACACAGCCTGTGTGACAAAGTTGAGAGTGAACCACTACAAAAAAGCTTTTGTCAATCATTGATAGAGACCAGTTTCAATGTTTACCTGGTGAAATGCCACCACCAACTATCCCCAGTGATATGACTGATCATTGTCTTAGTTGACTCTTTACTAATGACCCCCCCCCATCTTCACTTGTTTCCTCAGACTGGGATGCTGGTGGTCACACTAGGCCCCGTGACCTAAACAGGCAACAGACAAAAGAAGGCACATGTCCGAGACGGGATTCTATGCAAAAGGTCACAAGCCCAACCGGACAACAGACTGGCACGATATGACAGAGGGCTTGTCTATTTATGGGCACTGACGTCCTCCAGGACCTGTGTGACCGGGTTCTTTTTACGCAAGGCTAAAGAATTCACACCTGAAAAAAAAATTACCTCTACCTGTACCCCGATGAAGACATTTTAAAAGACAGAGGGTTCCGTTCCAGACAAGAGACAGTCAAGACAGATCTTTGACATACTTCATTACCCATAATTAATTGAATAAAGCATTGGAAGCTTTCGCACGGTACTTTGGCTTGAAAATGCACTGACCAGCCAATTCTCTGAAAACAAAATATTACTAGATGCTTGATTAGTGTCCCTCAAGTTCCTCAAACTAAGATATTAAGTTCTGCAAAGGGAACAGGAATACTACATGACACCTACTGCTGGGATTTTTTTTATATTTTTTTTTTTTTTTACTTTTCACGAAGACCCGTGTTTTGTATCCCAATGTGCTATAATGACCCCAGACATTCTGCAATTTCCACAGTTAGCCATTGTTTTAACTTGGTGAGGGGGACTACTAACTGTGATTACATAACACACCCACGACTCATAATACCATAATTTCACTTCAGTCACTGCACTCCCCTCAAGAGTGCACTTAACAACAACAAAAAACCAGACACAATCCAATACATTCCTGATAAACAACTAACTACTTGATAACAACCCTGACATACAGCTGGACAGGCAACAGTTGCAGAAATTGAGCTATAAATAACCCCCAAACGAAACTGAGCCAAATCATGTAAGGGGCTCATTGTTTTCCACTCATGGTAGTCAGTGGCTCTTAGACTGTGCTGTGCAAAGCTAGAAAACCTTTTCCAGGGGGAATCGTGCTTTTTGGTGTGTGGATATACCCTTGGATAACTGGAGTTGGGAGCGAGCTGTCTCTGTGATTGAAGAGAAGCAGTTAAGTGCACTGAAGGAACTCCAGCTAAACATGGCTCAGGGAAGCATTCCACGTGTGGCCCACCTAGCACATGTTGCTATCCAGCCTGTTTTTCCTGCACAACAACGGGGCTGGGGCGGGCGCCTGCGAGGGTGAGGTGCTTGTGAAGCGTGTTGGCCTGTGAGAGAGAGAGCTGTGTACACTCAAGAGGGAGGCTCAATAGCAGGAAAATCTTCTCCTTGGGCAGTGAGACACAAACCTCCTTGTCCTTGTCTATGTGCACACACACACATGCACACCCTTCCCCCAGCACAGTGCGCCCACACACACAAACACAGAGGCTACATGTGTGAATGGCTGTACTTGTAAGATATTTCATGCAGTATATTATAGTAAGCTATGAATCACAGTTGGTAAAGGAAATACTGCCTCCACTTAATCTCAGCTAGTGTTTGAAGCACATTGATGGAAGTAATTATATTGTACTAAAACATGCAGTCACAAAATGAGTGGAAAACTTTTAATCTGATGACCAAGCACTTTTTCCACACCACTGTCTTCAATCAGCCCTGGCCACACAAAGGTGCAATGCAGTCAATGTTGCTGAATGTATGGGTATGGCTGCCTAGATTTATTAGGGCCACAAATATAAGGGTACAATATTTTGGACATTACGCTTGATACAGCAATCTAAAGAATAGTTACAGACTCATCTCAAGATGCTGGATTTATTTCTAATTTAGCAATGTCCATGCTATTTTGGCATCCTTGTCTTTAGCCCACTTATGTCACTCACATAACGTATTGTACAGATTACATTTCATGATGCAAATAGCCTTGTTGGACCATGAAACTTGAGGGTGTGTATGTGTCTGTGACACAATGATGCATAGCCGCACAGAAACGTGTGTATTACCTGGTTTGGGTCACAAGCCTTGAAGACATGGCATGCCATCTCAGACTCGGGGTTGTCGGGCTGACTCCGGATAAGGTAAGCAAAGTAGGTGAGGTCATGGCTGTTGTGGATGAACCGTGATATATACTGCGCTTTGTGCTCGAATATAAACACAGAGGCGTTGTTGCTGTTTGCAGGCACACATCGGATAAGAGGTGGCATGAGAGTCAAAATAACTTCTCTGGCTTGTCCGGGACCCGATTCGTTCTTCTCACTTTTCCTCCGGATTTCAGCCACCAGCCATGGTAGCATAGGAAGCGTAGTCCTTCTGTCAAGGGAAGACCACCCCATGTACCAGAGCGAAAACCTCTTATCTGGCTTCGACAGATTATTCCCTTTGTCATCCTGACCTTCCATCTGTATTCAGCTGTAGATGTGAATAAAACGTTCGAGACGTTACTGTGGCTTTCCAATACTTCAACCGCGAATACATTCAACAATGAATAACAATGCAAAAATCAAACATTCAACAAAACAACGCGTGGCTGGTTGCTGAGTCGCTGACATTCACGCCCCATTCTCAATTTGCCGTCAAAATCTTTTGTTTGGGGCAAAAGTTATTGCAGAAAATGCGCCCGGACGACGCGTCCCTCGTGTTGTTGAAAAATAAAGGATAAACACCCGTGCTGCCCACAAGACAGTTGCACTATTTGTTTATTTGATATCTGAGCCATTACCTGAGTTTACTTAAAGATATTGTGAAAAAAAAAACAATACATGTAAAAAGAATCCGCTGAAAGGTCTATTAGTTAGCAAGGGCCGCACCGCACATGCAATGAAGTTTGCAACGTGCTAAAACGTGGCGTTTGCAGCCTCGAGTGTAAACACAAAATCGACATTGGGAGATCATCAGACTTGAAAAGTAGCGATCTCTCCCTGTCTCTCCAGACACTGCCGTTTCGTTTGGACACAAAGGGCGACCTCTGGCTATATATATATCCTTCGACTCCTTGTCCTCTCACGTTGTTGTCTGCATTCTGACTTTACTCCGAAATTATTCTCCGCAGACAGCACGGGCACGGTTCTATCCGTTCTGTTGCTGCGGGAGGAGTGTCTGAAGCTACGTGATAGGAGTCCCACCCGATCGCATGTGCAAGGAACATACTCTCTTATGCTTGCCATGGGAGGAGAAAGCACACGTGACTAAGCACGCCCCGTTGACCAGCCAGGGTAGCATTTCTGGTTTGGAGCGCAGGTAAATCTTATTCGGACAGGTGTGCGCAAAGCATCTGGCTGCACAGGTGGTTGCCTGCACAGCGCTGTGAGGACGAGTTAACAGCACGTTCTCACTTCTCGGAATTGACACAGCTGTGCATTTTTCAAGAAAATGGGAGGGGTTAGGACATGTTGTTAACATGCTGATTTTGCAAACAACTAACGTGCTGTCAAGTCCTAAAATTGTATTTAGATTTGAATTCATATTTAGATAATTTGCCAGATTGATTAATCTTAAAGCGTCAGGCTGTTATAAATAAATTGTATACAACATCCAGTTTTTAACTTTGTTGTTAGTATTCCAAATTCTCAAATATGGTTTTAGAATGAATATTCATTTCTTTCAGTATATATATGTTTTAAATCAAATTAACCTATTTTTCCACAAAAGTGCTTTTACACATTCATGTTGCTTTGATGCCGTAGGTGGCGGCTCTGCTTGTAACCGGATGCCCTATGGTGCTGAGTACCCCCCTCTCCCAGAAATAGATTAAAAATGCAGCCCATGTAACCTCATCAGACGCAGTCTCCGACCATGAGGCATTAGTGCGCCACTGTGGGCACTTTTTGCATGCTGTCAATACTCAACACAAACGTCTCAGGGACATCAGTAACTGCACCAGCCCAACATAACCAGTTCATCAGGTTTTCTTTGTTATCTTATTTATTTATTTTACATCAGTTAAGCATCAAGCATAAATGCATTTATGAGTGAGGACTTTGTTGGCTGTTTGATTGTGTGAGAAACTTTAAAGTAGCATCTATGAAGCAATGAGCAACACTAAGCTGTAGTTAAAAGACATTCATGATTACCCCCAACCCTCATGCTTGATTTGTTTACCCTTGGAATACAGAGGACAACATTATAAAGGACGCCTATAAATAATACATTGTTAGAATGTAAACATTTTGGTCAACACAGTCTACAAGAGTCAAGCATTTTTTTAGTGAACAGAGGAAGGCCACATGGAGTGCATTCGTAAGCATTACACAGTCTCCAGAGCTGCAGATATGTCTTTGAACTGGCTGTGGAAATTCTGCAACAGCGAGAGGAAAAAAAAAAAAAAAAAAGAGAGAAATTAAAATCAGTGTGTCTTACAATATCAAGGTACAGAGCTATAACAAAAAACATGACTGAATGAATGAATGAATGAATGAATGAATGAATGCATATTTAAAGCTCAACAGCACTTAACCACACACCTGGAACTGAGGAATGGTCATTTCAAAAGACTTGTAGGACACTTCTCCAGAGGTGTCGGCCACTTTCAGCAGCAGGGACACATAGGGAGAGTTCAGGGACCGACACGTGTCTGAGCTCACTGCCATTCCCAGCTTCCACTGCATGTCCACCATCTATTGTGGAGGACCAAAGGTCAGCAGTCAGCATGGCAACACAAACATCTATTATGAAGCAACTAAGGTTACCCGGCAACAGTTAATTAGCAAGGTATTTGTGAATGGCATGATAGATTTATGTTATGAGAGCAAATAACCTATATGTGTGGGGGCCCTCTACCTTAAACAAACACATGGGTGACATTTGTTTCAGGGGCCTGACTTGCATGCGTTTCATCCATCCCTCAATGCAATACTAGGTTGCACATTTAATTAAACCCAAGTATGTAATGCTTAAAGCTCTTCCTTTACCAGTTGGACAACAAAAACATTAGATATGTGTATACTTTTAATTAAATAATTCAAATAGCATACATATTCATGTTCAAAACTCCCAACCCCTATCACTGTGGAGGGCCTACCTGTCCAATGCTAGCCATAGCGTGGGCCTCCTGATATGTGTGAATGAGTGACCCATGCTCGCTCCACAGCTGATGCACCACCTGCAGCACAGCCTTGGCCCAGTGCCTGCTGCCTTCACCTAGCCTGGCAACCAGCTGATCAGCCGTGAGATTGTTCTTTGCAGCTGTTCTGCAAGAGAGCAGCGATTTCAGAGAAAGATGGCTTTACTTTGCTTTGCACAAGGTGTGTGTATGTGTGTGTGTTTTTAGCTGAGCAAAGGAGGAAATCTGATGGCATGATTACCTGAAATTAGATGATAACAACCTGATGATGCTTTGAAGAGCTTTCCACTCGAGGTCTATGCCTGCTCTCTGAAAAGTCTAAAGGACGGAACAGAACTCCGTCATCAACTCAATGTAGGGCTGTAATACGGTTGTAAGAAATTCATTATCTTGATAAAGTTATCAACAATAGTTGCAGACAGTAAAAGCCGCTATGTGCCTTCACTCACAACACAGATTTTAGGCAAATCGACTGCACTGCTTTGCCCTTGAAGATGAGCCAGAATCTGCTGACACTGGAAAGATTAAAAGATTATAATCAGAACTGCTGCAACCCGCACAGAAGGTCGTCATAACACGCGTCTACACCTCTGTATCATACATGGTTCCCCATCGCATGTTGTTATCAAGGAAACAAGCTTTCACTGAAACCCTTAGCCTCGAATGAACTGTTAACGTTGTTTAACAGTAGCTACAGTTACAGGAAGCCTACAAACGCACAGCAGAAATACAAAAACTGTAGAGAATGTTAGGAAGTGTATCTAGCCGTCTTACTGTTTCTGCGAAAACGTCAGGAGGAAGTCGTCCAATATTTTCGACAGTACTGTCAACTCCTAAGAGACAAGACATTACTTCATAACAATCTACACAATATTCAAATATACCTAGCTGTTAGGTTGCCTGCTAACTATCTTTACAGTAACCGAAGCTGATGATATGACAAAATAACTTAGTCAGCCCAAAGAATATCTATGATGAAGTGGCTAGCTATGTTGGCTAACGTCAAAATCCTTGTGTAGCTCACATGCTACCTAGCTTACATACATGTGTCAAGTTTGTTTTCATTGAACACTTTAGGTTAGTTTGTCAGGGATTATAGGTTAAGCAATGACAAAGAATAGCAACCATGGTGACATAATGATTAACGTAAACGGAAGCTGATCTGCCACGAATGTCAAAACTTAGAAGGTACGTTATTCGAGTGTGCTAGCGTTAGTTAAAGCTATATCTTGCTAACGTTAGATGTCTGTTCTGTTATAAAGTTATGCTAACCAGCTAACTTTACCTAGAAGAAATAACCTATCCTGATGTTCGATAGATTTTGCGTCAATATGTGGATAGCTAGTGTGAAATAAAAACGCACCAGACGTTGACTCCAATCCTGGCATCTCTGCACCGCCACCACTATTGAACGTTAACAAAGTAGAAAGTTGCCTTGTTAAGGAATCCTACGTTAAAACCCAGGACCAGGAAGCTAATTTCTGAGGATGCCGAGTATTGCATTAACTATTCCAATTAATATGCGCTGAGAAATGAACTACTTGTCGATATTCCACGTATATGCCTGCTCTGCTATGCATTGATCAATCAGTTTATTTCCCTATGGAAACACCGCCCTCTAGCCATAAATAGTAGATGTGCCCCTGATTTAGAGTAAGACAGTGATGTGGCTTTATATTTAAAACTGGCCCAGCTATGCAATGTTCACTCTGTTTCGTCATTTTAGCGATTTGGCCCTGAGAAGCCTACATGAGCCGTTTAAAGTGGACGTGTTTAATCACTTATATTCCCAATTTCTGGACAAGACAAGACCAATACGTTTTTTGTATGTACCTTTAATTGGAGCATACTGGAGTGTATTCGGCTAGAACATGGACCAACAGAGAAAAAGTGTCATGTTAGTGTCATCTAAAGTTTATCTCTGTGTATGTGTCCAAGAAGTAACAGTGTGCAGGAGTAGGCCTGGGTAATGTAGATAATGTCAAGGGAAGACCCAAGAAAGTTGGTTTCTTTAAAACCTGGATTTTTGTAATAATTTCCTTGATCTGTGCAAAGTGATCTGAAGCTGAGGCATATAAGGTGCCTCATTTGAACTGATTTTTGCTTTGTCCTTTACTCAGCTTTACTAAAAAATATGTTTGCATATTCACGTACACAATATACATTCAGCATTTATACATGATACTGTTTAAATGTACAACATTAAAATGTTTTTATATGTGCGAAAACAGCGTTGACTTTGTTACTGCAGTGTACATGTCTTAGCAGTGCCCTTCATCAGAAAAGTCAGGAGTGCTTGTGATTGTCTTCGGTTCAACCAGTTTTTTTTGGCTTGTTCATTTCTCTGCAAATCAGAACGGAGTCTGGTGGAGCTTGGCAATTAATCGGAGAGCTTCTTTTTGGTATGTGTACACTGACGTCTTGCTGTTGACTTCCTTCCACTGAATCCGCTCATTTGACATTTGACTTGTGGCTACCTGGTGGATAGAATGACAGGAAAAGGAGTCAGTCATGTCTCTCACACAAAATACCTGCACTCAAGAGTGACTGCCATGGAAGACAGAGAGAGAGTTTATGTGTGTGTGAGAGTGAGTGAGAGAGGGACTGCATCTGTGAAAGTGAATGAGAGAGAAAGAAATGTCTTTTAAAGTATTCCAGATCATCACTACACCTCTACAGTAAGCGTATGGCTGGTTAAAAAAGAAAATACCTTGCGGTTTAGTTCATTCATGAGGGACCCAGCACTGTCCAAGTGAATGTTGAGAACAGCGGTTTCAATCCAAGCATTGTCAGTATTCCTGGGCTCATCAGCATAACCCTCATATACCTGGAGAACACAGGAATGAAAATAATCGAATTTATATGGACAAATTCAACTCCCAGTTCATTCATTCATACACCAAGTTAAACCTTACACCAAACACATATTGCACGTTTTAAATTCACCCCTCTTCACCTCACAAAGGCAATAACCAAAACCCAGTCACTGTTATCATGCCACAGTTTTACTGCTCGTATAGTAAATGTTAACTTTACCGTGTTATGTCGGCTTCCATCTCCCAGTTTGGCTTTGATTCTCTGATACAGCTTATCCCCAAGGAGTGTTTTGAGCCTGTCTGGGAGGGGCTCCCCTGTTTTTAAAGCACCCTGCAAGAGGTCACACACAGCAGGAAACACTTCCTCAGCCTGGCTGTGTAGCTGCACTTGCAGAACATTTCTAGCTTAGCTAGTTTCAACAGAGTAACAGAGCACTACATTCCCCAAACTACAAAGAAAAGAGGAGCTAACAGCACATAGTTAGTGACAGTAAAGTGATAATTCAGTGAGTTTGAATTCTCTTACCCCTGGCAAAGACCAACATCTTTCGGCCTCATTCCAGGCAGCTAGGAACTGCAGAACTGAATGGTCCTTGTCTTGCCAGCTACAGAAACATGCAGCGTTTAAATAAGTTACTCAAGGTAAAACCCCAAACCTTTTGAAAACCTGTACTGTAAATGCCACTGCATCTACGCTTGAGTACTAAATATACATCAGATTTCTTCCTGAATCTCAGTTGTCTCTATTTTATGG
The DNA here is from genome assembly GCF_900700415.2 of Clupea harengus. NCBI lineage: Eukaryota > Metazoa > Chordata > Actinopteri > Clupeiformes > Clupeidae > Clupea > Clupea harengus. The sequence continues at coordinate 21,084,692 of NC_045153.1, read as the reverse complement.
GATAAGGCTCTGAATGTTGTTTTAACTGGTCAAATATTTTACTATTGATATGTCTATGTACTATGAACATGTACCAGACAAATTCAGCAAAATTCAGCAAAAAACAGTTTAACTTACTGAGTGAGAACAGGGTCAAGGATGTGATTTGGGCCCAAGCACTGTAGTGCTCCTTTCCCCCTTATCCCTGTGCGCCCCCCTGGATTCCTGTGAAAGATGTTGGTGATATGTTAGACCACACCAGGGAACAGGGGAAAAAGGAACATAAAAGTGTGATACCCACCTGTAGTTGTCTAAGGTCAACTCCTCTGCTCTATGGAAGTAGAAACACACAAGTTAAAGGATGTCAAGAACATATGTTTGGTTTTCACATGTGTAGCGCAGTGCTAAAAAGCATATTAGTGCTAAGAAACTTTAGATTTAATTAAGTTATAATAACACATTAGAACTAAGAAATAATCATAAAGAAAATAATATATTAGAGATCGCCATTAAGCTAAGGAGAAGCTTATAGTAGTACTCATCTCCTTTCTATTCATTTTGGGTTGAATGCAAGGGATTAAGGGAGTTGTAGTTGGATGAGCAACAGTGTTTGCTGATGCATGTGTTTCAATTCGTTCTAAGAGTTTTGTTTTAAAAGATTTCATTGGTAAAGTGAAATGTATTGTGTTTTATGCAATATTTTGATGTTTTAATGTCAAATGTATTTTATTTTATTACTGTTGTATGCACTGAGTAACGTGAGGTGAAAGGTGGCAAACCCCGCGAAAGGGAGATAAGATTTAGTTGAAGAGAAGAAGCCACGTTAAGAACTGTCTCCATGTGTTTTAAGCGAATGTTTGAAATATAGCGTGATAAACAATATATATATTTGCTAGCTGGACTTTGTCTATGTGTATTAGCGTATTCGGACTGAATACGCGAAGTTTGAACAGTAAGATAGTACATTTGTGCAAAAGTTAAGCATCTCGCCATCCTGAGGACGAGACACTTGTCATCATGTGAGAGACTTCCCTGTCGTTGCTCGACGACAACGACGGCAACTCGACGACAGCTCGACAACACTTGGATTAAGGTATCGTCAGTTTTATTTTTCTTGCTCCAAAACGGAGTGAATGGGTCAGTTTGTTTTTGGCCACACCGAACACAAGCAACGCTCCAGTACTGCAACGGTAAGCTGCTAGGTAGCCTACTAGCTCATTTGCCGGCTAGGACTGGGGTGGGTGAATCACTGGTGAGAGATTGCGCGTGTGTGTGTGTGTGGGCCCACGCATGTGCTGTGTATTGTTAAATGTTAGCTGAATGTTAGTTTAGGTAGCCTACTAGCTACTATAATATGGATGTCTGTTAGGGACATATTATAGGTAACTGCTATTGTTTGATTTCTGTATATTTGAAGGTTTATTCAAACATGAGGTTTGTTGTCATTTCATTTAATTCAAAAGCTATTCATACATTGTGTATCCTATTTTGTTTTCATTAAGAATGTATTACATGTATGATATTTATTTTCTTATTCAAATCCGTAAACTATATTTTTATTTGATAATTGAACAACCTGAGTTCTGAGTATTTCCTTAGTGTTAAGCCATTATTGGGTAATAGAGTGTAGGGTTAAAAGGGTATTTCATTTGAATAATAGTTAAGTAAATAGTTTAAATCGTAGCACATGTAAAACACATCAACAGACATTTAAAAAGAAGGTCAGCAAGGATTATATGTATTATATACTTTACTGGGATTAGTTTAGGAACCCAGGAACGCCCTTTAGTGTCAGGAAATAGGCCTAGGGGGCGCTACACATGTATTGGCTGCATTCAGACAATTCAAACCTACTTGTTGACTGTATCTGCACTGTAGACTTCAGCTATGTAAGGGGTGAAGTCAACCTGGAGGAGACATAGGTATGTGATAATGATGAGCACCAATATGAAGATGCCATTTATGCTATGACACTCTCACATTCATGGAATAGTCAGACATTAATCAGAACCTCGATTTAAATGTTAAATAAGAGTTCTTCAAAGGTTACAATGTAAATCAAATGCCTAGCTCAGTGCTATAACCTTTATAATATAATAAATACCCAGTTCAGTTATCACCTTTATAATATAAAAAATGCCAGAGTTCCAGAGTTATAACCTTTATAATTTTATGAAATGTAAATCATAAGGCACCTCCCAAGGCACTTTTTCCTCAGGAACAGGGAAGCGCTTCTTATTGGTGCCCGGGTAGAGGTAACTACGGGCGTAGAAGTGGTACTGTCTCTTCTCCGGTTCTCCATCAATTTCATCCTCATCTGCTTCACTCTCAGCGCTCTTGGCTGTGGACAGACAGAGGGGGCGGTAGTGAGTAGAGAACCTGTCCTTACTGACCCCACTAAATCCTGTAGTTGTTTTAGAGGGGGACGCAGTCTGAATCCACTCCACTTACACATGGAAGGAGGTTCCTCTTTAGACTTGTAACCTTGGGCTTTTAAGGTGTCCATAATCCATTTCAGCGCTTTAGTGGACTGGGAGATCTGCCATGTGAGGAACATTGGGAAATGAGGGGGGAAAAACACAATGTGGGCTTGCAGGGACATGCATTATTCGCCTATTTGTTTTTTTTATTCTTAGGAAAGGAACACAATAAACTGTTTTGAACCTGTTCCTCCAGATGAACCAGGCGCTTTGCCACCGAGCCCCTGTCCTGCTCTCTCTCCAGCAGCTCTGACATCGAGCCAACCCTGGAGGGCAAGCCAGAACAATTCCCTTGATGGCTGGGCATTTACTAAAACACTGCGTGATTTATCCTTGTCTCCTTGTACAAAGTGATTAAAACATTACACTTTAATTTAGGTGTGGTAGTAGATTTAAGGAGATTTAAGGACACTTTATTTTAGTTATTGTAGTTATTTTCGTACATGTCAAGTAGGTCCTTCTTAGTGTATAGAGAGCATTTCTCCACTTGGTTCTCCAACAGCCTTACCTATCAGCTGTGTCCTGGATACGGCGTTCCGTACTTTCACTCTTCTCTTGTCGCTGGGTGGCGACGTAATTGTCCTTCATGAAAGTCTCCCATGACAACAACTCCTCCTCCTCAGTTTTGGACAACTGTTCCCCTACACAGAACCAGACAGAATAAGCCTTTCAGTATGGCATGTATTCATGCTCAGTTGGCAATTACTTTGATGCAGACCCTGATTTTAGGTATACTAATTATGCATGCATGATAATTTCAGGTTTGTGCAGAAGAATTACTTCTAAAGTGGTTTGGGTCAAATAATGGGTTTTTAAACTGAGCTCTTAAAAGTAATGACAGAAATTAGCCTGGCTTGCCGAAAACGTTATTTTTTTTTGCTGAAGCTTAAACAAATCTTCAACATCATCATCGTCATCATTATGATCCCTCTGAAAGTACGTCCCTATGCTATAAGTAGCTTTGACTAAAAGCATCCGTTTGGCTCATAAAGTTACCAGGTGAATGCAGTACTCACTGAACTGCTTGTGCTTCTGGGGGGAGCTGCGCATCACGAGGCGCCTGAACAGGAGGAGGAGGTGACTGAGGAGGATGAAGGGTGGGGGGGCGGCAGGCCGGCTGTGGTACTCCTTAATCAGCTCATACCTCTGGAACTTCCAGATTGTGTCTGTGTTGTCCTGTACCTCCTGAAATGTGTAGCTGTTGAAGCAAAACGGTCAAAGTCCCATGACTCTGTGGGACAGGCAGCCATGCAGTCGCTATGAAGTTTACTTTCAAGAAATATCTATCATTTACAATACAATATCTTAAGTAAATCCCTCAAGGAAATAACAGCACAGATTATACAGAGCTGCCCAACAGAGAAGGCCTGTACGGTAGTGTGTGGTTCAGATAAAGGAGAAGAGAGTAGACGAGTGTTCTGAGAGGAGTGAACTCACTTGAAGATGGCAATGAGGAGGTTGAGGAGCAGGATATTGGCAAAGAGAAGGTAAACACAGAGCATAATGATGGTCAGCCACTCTGGGAAGGCTGGCATGTGGTTGGCATTGAGCACAGGGCATTTGGGTCGCATAGGGTCGGTGCCATTAACAGTGCAGGTGGACACGTCAAATTCAGCATCTAGATGATTAAAATAATTAACATATAACATGCTTTTGTTACATTTTTTAAATGTACATGTGCAACTTGCTTGTAGTGGGAGCACACTGTATGAACATTCTTATAGAAATGAGTAAATGCTTTTGTATATGCCTACTCCTTAACCGTATGAACTGCATGTTTGAATAACATCTCAATATTGGCTATGCTTGCATACTACTCACTGTCGATGTTGGTTGGGACATTGCCGAATATGATGAGGTAAGGCTCATACACAGCCCCTCTGACGATCCAGTCCAGTCTCTCCTCGTTGTGGATCAGAATGCCCTGTTTAGCCACCCCGTAGGCCACCACCCAGATACTGAGCAGGAACATGAAGAAGAAAAGGTCCATCATCTGGAGAGAGGGAAAAATAAGTGCATATAAGCCCTCTGCAATCGCTGAAATGGAATATAAAAACACAGGGAGATTGAATGCCTCGTCTATTGAGACCAGGTGCCCACCATCTTTTTGACAATGATGATTTTTGGGCCCAGGGTTCTGCTGATGGTGAAGATGGCCATCAGCCGCAGACAGAAGATGATGAAATCGATGCAGAGGATGACCTTTCCCGCATAAAACGCACTGCTGGTCCACCTGCAGGAGAGAAGTTCCCTCATGAGCAAAGGATTCTGGGTAATGACAGAGATTTGGGTAGTGAAGCACGTGCATACACCTACCTAGTGACTTTTAAAAGTAATATTAATGTATTATCGACAGTTTGAGACTCAAATCTAACCTGCAGGCAAGACCAGCGATGAAGAGCAGGATGGAAACCACATCTAGAATGTTCCACAAGTCATTAATATATAAATTGGCTTTCCTTCGGAACCCAAATCCATCCGGATCATCGAAAAGCTACAGTGCACAAAGTAAGATTGACAGGTAGAAAAAGAGAAAGACATAGAGTGGGGCTCATTACACAGGAGAATTGACCACTCATAATATTGTGTGCTTATATGTGTGAGAGTACATGCTGACATTGTATTTCCACATCAAGAGGAGAAAAGAGCAATATACTAGTGTGGCTTATACCTCACCTGCCTGACTTCCTCAAACACCAAAGAAGTCAACCAGACGTACAGCAGCCACTCCCTCCATGACGGCGTGGGCTGGAAGTCGATCATCAACACGATGGAGAACAGCCAGAGGAACCCAAAGTAGGAGGCGATATTCCAGAAGAACTTCACCTGAGGAGCCGCGTAGAAGCTCGCCAGCTTGGTTAAGCAGGACAGAGGCTTCAGCTGAGCGCCGTCCTGGGGATCACTGGAAGAGCAGACGTTTCTCAGTAAAGCTGTTCCAAACAAATGGTCTACATTAGCACTCTGTTGCGCCTCTTGTTCTTACCGGAATGAAGTCTTCATCCTGGTATTGGTTGAGCTTCCTGTCACAGACTCCATAGCCAGCAACTCCTCATTTCTCATGGCTTCTCTCTCAATATCTTCATTACGCCTGATCAATTTATAAACAGGATTTTACTTGGCAGGTTATTATTTAAATTTTTTATTTTAATCTCATTTATTTATTTAATTGTACTTAAAATAACTGCTGGATCTGCTGTGTCTTTATAATAAGAAAAAGTTTTACCACAATTAGGCCTATTTAACTATTTACATGTGAAGCACAAAGTTAGTCGTTGCACTTGCTAGACATTGTTTCATCAAGGTGTAGAGAGGAGCTTAACTCTGAATTTACCTATAGGTTATGAAACCAGTGTAGATGAGTGGGGAAAACAGCATACAGAGGACCAGCTTCCACTGGGGGGTGTCCACAGCTAACTCCCCACACCAGATTTGGGTCAGGAGAGCCTGAGGCATCAACACGACCTTATGTCAGGCAAGTGAGCCTCAAACAACCAGGGAATCACAAGCCTTACTTTCTTGCCTCAGGCATGTTTGGGTCATGTTAAAAAAAAAAGGTTCTAAACATTCTATCTTTGGTCAATTTGGCAGTCTAGACAAGTGCACTTTTGTTCAGTAGATATATCTAGAACACACAACCAATGGTGTAAACCTTGACAAGCTATAAAGATAACTTTATCTTGCAATGGAAAAAAAAGTAAAGCTCTTTCTAAAAGGCAGAGTTTAAATATTAAATACACCTCTCTCACAAACACACACACAGACCTGAACCCCTGACTGTGCCACAAAGCTCTTATCGTTCGCCTCCAGTGCCAAACGCAGACACGTGGTTTTGCCCCAAGACGGCGAGATACGGATCAGAAGTCTCTGGGCTCGCTGGTCATCCCAGCTATGGCACTCACTGAACACACCTTGGATACCAGTGAATGTGTGTGTGTGTGTGAGAGAGATAGATAGAGACAGACAGGGATAGGGGGAGGGAAAGAGAAAGCATTAGATAAGAGGGTTACAGCCTTGAATTTCCAACAGAAATAGGAGAGTTACTGCTGTTCTATATTTAGCAGCCATATACATTCACTAAATAGAATTCCTCTCTATAGAAAGAGGAAGTAATGATTCAAATCGGCTGAGTCATGCTGCACATTCAAAATTAGCATGACCTCTTTTTGTGTTTCAGAAGGTTTCTCCCTTAAGCATTAACAATGAACAGCATTAAAGAGGCCCATGAACCATATCGTTCATCTACTTATATTAGTCATAGATTTTTTATATCTACAAAAAACAACCATGCGGCTCAGTAAAGGTGACATCACTGCAAGCACTCCCAAAACTGCAATGGCCGTGCACTGCTAGTGCAATGCTGAATAGTGCATGAAGCCTGAGATCACCAGTATAAAAAGCCTAAGACTGAACTTTATTTAAGGTATTACCAATGGCCTGTCTCTCATAGTGGTTGGCAAGTTCTCTCATATTGGCATCATCTTCATCGTCATCTGACTCCTGCGCCAGCTTCTTTAGAATCTTGCTGGCTGCCAAAGCAGCAGCTGTGCTGTCTCGGCACTATGAAAACAAGATATTTCCATTAATAACGTGAACTTTAGTTTTATTTATTAAAATGCTTGTTCAAGTGGTTCTTGAGAACACAAGCAGACAAAATAATGATAGACACTTTTAGTTCAATCTGAACCCATTCCCATTTTATTGGAGTTTCATAAAAAAAAATCATAAACACTTTTTTTTAAACTGTATTTTCTTGTGCTGAACTGTGTCAACTTCCCTGTGTTCAAGTCAACCATTTGGTTTGAATTGATGAAGAAGAGAAAGGGAACTCTATTGATTTGACCGTTCTATCTGTCCTATCACATAGTGTTTTCTCTTGTCTTGTACCTGTTCCCAGGCGATCTGGGCCAGTTCTCTGTTATTCTGCAGAATGGCCCAGAGGAAGAAATCTCTCCCAGGGTCTCGCTGAAGGACAAAACAGACACAAAGGTTGTGTCAGAATGTCAGAATTTACAAACCTCTATCCATATCTAGATCTCTTATCTCTTATGTATTATCACTCTTTACAGTGACTTGACAACTCAGACTTACAATCACAGTGTTGTCGGGGTCCTCCTCTGCAATCTTGATGAGGTCGTGTGATTGCGTAGGCAAGTAGATGAGCTGGGTGAAGCTGCCCAGCAGCTGGCGCAAGACCTCTCCCACGGCGCCGAGGGATATGTTCTTGCGGTGGTTCGTCTGGCTGTGGCGCTTGTCGCCCTGTAGCCGCTTTACCAGCTTGCGCAGGAAGAAGCAGCTGGGCATGTTGGTGTAGAGCTCGCACAGCATCTTGCCCTTCTTGTCCAGGAACTGAGGGATGCTCACGCCGTTCTCCAGAAGCAGGCGCACAAACTCTGATTTGTGGCCCACCAGGGCCGAGAACATGGCGTCGTGCAGATCACTGGACTACGGAAAGGAAAGAGGGATAAAAACCTCATGGGGCCCTGCTGACTCTATATAGTCAGAACAGCTGTTTTAGAGGTTTATGGTGTTGAAGTGTGAGATTGCTGGACGGTGGGGAGGAAAAAGGGATATAAACTGCAAGCTCCTTTAAAATGTATATTCTCATAACAATTGTTGTATGTTGTTGAAGCATATTGTATGTGTGAAGTGTTCCCATCCCTTAACTACTAGTAATGTGTGATGAACATCACGACTCTGGGTTTGATTCCCAGAGAGCACACATACTGATTAAATCACACCGCTCCTGTGCTGTGACTTGGGACAGAGATGTTTTCTAAATTAACTGATGCAAATGTAAACATAGTTTGAGGATGGTATAAATGTTTAACAAGTTAAAATGCACCTTGAAACATTAAAGCGTGTAAAGTAAAAGTGAATACTATTTTACAGAACCTCCTCTGTAGCCACCTCTGGCACTGCCAGTATTGCCTGATTATGGTGAGAACTGTGCTGAATGCCAACCTTCCACTTGCTCTCCTCAGTGAAGATCTCGCTCTCTGCGATGTCCACGCGGTTCCATGCCACGGCCAGCTCCAGCTGCCTCTCCCAGCTCTGCTGCCCCACACTCTCCTCATTCCTAGAGGCTGAGGGGGCACAGGGGTTACCTCTGCGTTAGTGTCAGTGTGCCTGCAATTTACCGCTTACTTATCCATAACAGCAATGTCCATGTCCATTTGAGTCATTTAAACTAACAATGCGCTCTGCCCAGAGATGGGCAGTATTTCTATTACTTGTATTTGAAATACGTATTTCAATGACTTTTGAGTATTTTGTAATTTGTATTTGATAGGGCCAAAAAAAATAGAATGTAATTTTGTATTTAAAATACTTTTTCCAGTGTTTAGGCAGAAGGAGATTTTTTTTCTGTCGGATTCTACCACTAGACCATCTGATCTGCCTCTGAATGTCATTGTCGAATCAGGCAACAGTCAGGCAAAAGTGGTGCTTCAAATGGCAATGGAAATTGCCCCAGATCTCTCTCATTGACTCTGTCGGGGGGAGAATCCGTATTTCCGCTGGGATCCGTATTGAAACCGGAAGTGAGTACGTAATCCTCTGGTTGGTTAAAACTTGTCATCCCCGACAAGTGATCACACCCGTTGTGTAAAATATGTGAATGTCAGCACATTTGATTCTATAAAGACTATAAGAAAAGCCTGTGGCAACAGCAAGTAACAAACTAGTCAGTTGGCGAGCAACTGGATAGCTAACAAGCTAGCTAGACCTAGAGTTTAGGGGTGATGTGCTCTGAGTGCAAAAACAAGATGCAGACTATCAAATACATTTTTACAGATGTAAATAATTATAAAGACTACTTATCAGTGCTATTCAGTACACCACATACCGCAGCAAAATACAAATGCATACATTAAACGGAATTAAGTACTCACTTCCGGTTTCAATACGGATCCCAGCGGAAATACGGATTCTCCCCCGACACCAGTCATTATAGCCTGCACCTGGGCCCGTAGTAACTACGTTACGCCACTGTTTACCCCAAACCTGAATGCTCTGCTATACCAAATTGTGAGAAAACGGAAAATCCAGAAAAAGACATGTATTGTATTTTGTTACATTTTCTGGCACCAGTATTTTGTATTTTATTTGAATACATTTATTTGAGGGGTATTTTGTATCAAAATACATTTTGATATATTTTTGCCCATCACTGGATCATTAAAGTTTGTGTGTGATAAAACATTTTGCAATCCCAGTGCATAAATTATCGATAACGCATCTAACAGTGTAGAAAGTGATGACGGAGAACGTTGTGGTATGTCTGTGACATCAATTTTCCAGTCGACTGAGCGCTATTAACAGTAATGTGCATCCGTTCTGATGCTTTTCGGTTCCTCTTTGACTGAGTTTGAACCACTTAACTCATGTAATTCAGTTTGAGAATGGAAGCCATGACGGATGATATATTAGGCAACTCATCATATTGTAGCTTTACACAAAAACTCTCTAACAATGTTATTTAGCCGCTAAGTGCATCATCTATCACAGCTTAAGTGACTTAATAATCTTAGAGTGTAAATTAAAGTATAGGATTCCAAACTTAAATGCACTGAGTTGATGATGTGAGATAAAAATACACATCTCCGTCAGACCTCAGCCCTCAGGCCCGCCTGGTAGGGTCAAACGGGGATAAGCACCTTTCAGAAAGGCCTGGAGAATGGCCACGTCCACGTCGCTGTTCTTGTCTTCGTCCATGCTGAACACGGTCAGAAGGTGCGGCATCCTGATTATGTCCTGGATCTGAAGGGGAGTTTCAAACAGAGGTTACGTACCATGGCGCTTAACAACATGCTACAACGTTTTAGATCCTCTTTCGGCACCTAAATGACCACCAATACCCAATACCATCACAATTCAACACTCGATTGCAATAAGGACTGTGTGCTACCTTCTTGGCCCACTCGATGACCTTGATCTCGGAGAAGCTTTCGTACTCCTGTCCGAAGAACCTCTTCATCAGCCTCTGGATCAGAGCCAGGGTGACCCGTGACACAGGCTTCCCAGCCACATTAGCGATCACGTCCGCCATCCGGCCCGAGCCCTCCAGAATCACACACGGCGTGCTGTTCAGCATGGCATTGTAGATGGTCTGTTAGGAGACAGTGATGGTTGAGGAGGCTCGCTAAAACTTGCTTTATTCTCATACAAGGTCAATGAACATAATATTCTAGGATGTTAGACAGCTGTTCTCACGTTCAGAGTGCCCTGTCCTCCATCCAACACCACACACACCACAGGGATCTTCACATGACTTTCTGGAAGAAAGATACAAGACTCAACCTCGCACACTTATTCACAGAGATCAAGCATTAGGGGCCATTTGGCTGCTATTAATGCGCAGTATGTCAGGGAGAGGCACATGGGGGTATCATTTGAACTCAGATACCCCCCCCCCCCTCCCCCTTATAATACGGAAACAGTTACTATTATCACTGGGTTTCATTGTTATTTACAATTTACCATGACTATTCATCGACATATAGACAATATATATGTACGTATAAAGTATATAGACTCTATACACAATCAATGGTTATTTGTTATTGTCGTAACTCATTTGCAAGTTGCTTTGGCTAAATCCACAAACTTATCAAGATAACCATAAATCCATAAGCTCACCTCTGTTCCCTAGTGACTGTTCTGCTATGAGTTTCTCAAGGCGGCTGCGCAGGCCGATCTCCACGCCATAACGGTCATGCGTGCCGTCATCCACCAGCAGGAAGTGGGAGTGGTTGCTGTCCAGGCAGGAGAGGTGGCCCTGGGTCTGCTCATCCAGCGTGTAGTCGGCAGGGAAACAGCCCTGGATAGAGGGGGAGGAAGAGGGCCATAGCAGATAGTCAGACAGACAGACAGACAGACAGACAGTCATACAAAGATAAGACAGACAAAGATTCAAGCAACGGATAACCCTAGATACAGTCAGAAAAGTTTACATTTTGTTTTTAAAATATACAGATTTATGTACACTTTGTGTGTATGTAAATAAATACATCTACACACATACAGTATATGCATACATAATGGTCAGAAACTGTTAAAATTGGTTTAGGATTCCTTTACTCATAGCCAAGTTATCACTTGTTCAACCATACCTCAGGGTGTATGAGGGACTTGCGTTTGTGTACGGTGCCCCAGGTGGCCACCCCAATGGCCACGATCTCCCCCTTGACTGAGCTGCTGCTGAGGGTGTAGTCACGTACAGCCATCCCCACATGCTTCATCACCCCGGCATGGGTGCCTCCAGTGATGATCCAGGCGCCTGGCCAAGGACAAATAGTTGAGAAACATGAATGATCACCATTAGTGGTAGTTATGTAGCTTTATAGCCCAAGGTTGCAAGACTCATGTGGTGAGTGGGAACATGGGGAAGTATCTGATGGTTGTATTCATGTTGATCATGCCAAAAAGCAGTCAAGAGAAAGAAAAGAAACATTTTAACCCACAGAGAAATCTGAGGTGTTATATATGAATGCAACTAGACAGAATAGACTTGGAAAAAAAGTGAAATTCATCTACACCAATCCAGGAACATACTCAATTCTACAACCAAGACTACTTGCACCATACGTACTTTCGATCCGGTAAGGACCTTTTAATTTATAGTTTCATTAATGGGTTTTAAAGTAAGTGTAAGTGTAGGTTCAGTAAGTGTAATGTCAATACAGAAATTGTAATTCCATTCTGATACCATTGCAATGACAGTAATGCTGTTGTTTCCTGCATGAAATGGACAGAACAGGGCATATGTAATTAGGAGTTCTGACCTTCAGGGATCTTGCAACATATGAAGCAGAAAGATTAAGAGTTGCGTGTGGTCCCAAAAGCACTGGGACAAGGAATACAGTCCTGTTGGGTAAGTAAATGTTGTTTTATGTCAACTCCTCCAGATAGAGGAGTCGGCTGACCTGTACTTTGTGCGACTTTGATGAGACCCCTGCGGAACTTGTTCTTCAGTTCCGTCCTCATGTAGAAGTTCTTGGCCCCGCCCGTCACTGAGATGAGCAGGTTCGGGGGGCGGAGCTTCCAGTGCTCTGTCATGAGTTGGTACAGGACCTCAGAGGGGGTGTCCGATGACACACGCACATACTGTATGCACACACACACACACACACACACACACACACATGGATAAGGGCACACACCAAGGGATTCGTGTTTGTTTGCACACAGATTTTCATACACACACAAAGACAAACAAACTCACACATATATTCAAACCAGTATTTTTATGCGAGCATGATAAGGGCACATAAGGACAATAAAATACACAAACCAGAGACTGAAACATGCAAACACGTTTACCTTGCCTGTGTTTTGGGCAAGGCCCCCAAAGTGAATATCCCCAAAGGCGTCGGTGGGCACCTCAATAACATGACTCTGGCCCTCCCAAGACTGTCCCAGAAACCTCTCTGGATTATTGGCCTCCTCCACATGGTGGTCTTTTGGGTAGCCACATTTACAAATGCCCTCTCTGTGGTATGACAATAACGCAGTGTGTGTCAGATTTATAATACACAGAATTATCATCTGGAGGCCTCTTTATGGAAGAATGTAATTTATGGAAGAATGTAGTTTATTGTTTTCCACACACATGGGTGTAGGTAAATTAAACTATTGTTTTCCACACCCTAAGCAGGGCTGCACAGTCCAGGCATTCTCCAAACTGTAGTGACTTCAAAGTCATCAAAGCCTATTTTTGGTATTTGGTCTACTCTCCCATACATGACCTCCATCAGAGAACTACAGAATACAGCAACCCAGGACACACACGTAGGGCACACACGAACACAGACAGACACACACACACACAACCACACAGGGCACACACTCACACATACAAACACAGACAGACAGACACACACACACACACACACTCACACATACAACCAAAGACAGACACACACACACTCACACGTACAAACACACACACACTCACACACAGAGAACTTTATCAGTCCCTCACACAGTTTCGACAAAACCTGATAGGTGAAAATTCACCCTATTTACTGTACCTCAGGACTCCGGAGCTGCATATAAGTATATTTATTAGACAGACAACAATTGCAATCGGGCTCACTCACAGCACAAGGATGAAAGTGAAGCAATGATTAAACACATCACACAAGGTTTATATAGACAGATGTTTAGCGTTCAGCAGAGATAACCACGTGGTGGATTTCTCTAGTCCGAGGCAAGGATGAAAGTTTTGCACAAGGTCGGAGGAAGCACAGTTCGTCCCTTATCACTTCTGGTCTAAACATGCTCTTTTACATATGCAGACTAAGTGGCACCTAATATTCTAAGTTACACACATGCAGAAAAGCCATTTCACAAGGCACTTGATTCATATATTCTTAAGTAATTAAGTGTTTGGAAATGATCTCTATCAAAACCCAAACAAGGTCAGCGAGCCCAGAGGAGACCGGTGAACCCACCTCTCTGTCTGCACGAAGAAGCAGCACTCCTTCTTCTTGATGTTCTCCTTAATCCAGGACTTGAGTGAGCAGCGCTGCAAGGAAGGGGAGAAAGTCAGGTACTTGGGGGTCTTGGCTATGCTGGCAGCTAGCTTCTGCACCAGGGTGGGCTCGCTTTTACCCTCCATGTGGAGCGAGTGACAGACAGAAGGAGAGAGGAAGCGGGAGTGAGAGAGAGAGAGAACGAGAGAGAGGGAAATATGCAGGATGGCCCTGCTGCAGTAGGTTGCTGTGCCGGCACTCAGAGCATCTGTCCCGTCTGTGCCGTGCTCTGCTCTGCTGTGCAGTACTGCAGCATCAGTGATGTCATATAGAGGAGACGGTAGCTCAGGGGCTGCTGCTGAGCTCGGCTGAAATCCAACCAAGAGCACACACACACACACACACACTGATGCTGGCACTCACACAGGAGAAAGCAGACTCCTTAACCCCATCTAGAGCTGTTTTTTCTGAATTATGTCCACAAAATGTGTATTATGTATAAAGATGTTTTACTGTGTCATGAGGACGGTTAACTTTTGGTGACTCCGCTAAACTTTACTCCCCTTAAGAGAAGAGGTCATAAAGAGGACATGGGTGAGATAATGATGTTCTCCTTTAAGGAGGATCAGTTTTCCATATGTGTGTGTGTGTGTGTGTGTGCGCGCATGTATACAGTATGTGCGTGTGTTTTCATTGGAGTCAACTTTTTGGGTGGCTTGATGATTCTGCTAAACTTTACTCCCTTTAAGAGGTAATGATATTCTCCTTTTTAAGGAAGTGCCAAAGATCAGTTTTCTAGCTTGTTTAATAAAAAGGAAGGATGGAATAAAAAGGAAGATGAAATGAGCTCAGTTCTCTTACCCTGAGGTTTGATAGGAGATTGCTTACTCCAATCTGTCCAAGTTGCCAGATGTCTGGCTCATCTGGGTGGATTTTTTCTGATTTACACAGCATTTCTAGAAGCAGATAAACATTAATTTGAGGTTAATAACCTTTGGGAGCCACAGTCAGAAATGCCGGAGGAGGGACAGAGAACATCAAGAACAGACTGAACAAGGCAAGAGGAGCATTCTACAACCTGATGAACATATGGAGAGCAAAGAACATTGGACGCAACACCAAGATCAAGCTATTCAAGACACTTGTATGCCCAGTACTGCTCTATGGTTGTGAAGCATGGGAAGTACCAAAGGCAGAGGAAAACAAAATGGACAGCTTTCAATTCACATGCCTCAAAAGGATCCTCGGAATAAGATGGTCGCAGAAAATATGCAATGAGGAAACTGAAAAGATTACGAGGGTCAACAAGATAAGCGATGAACACAGAAGAAGATGCTGGAATTGGATCGGCCATGTACTCTGGAAAGAGCAAAATAATGATTGTATGGTGGCAATGGGATGGCAACCAGAGGGAAAACGCGCTGTGGGTTGCCAAAAGACAACCTGGAGACGAACAATGGAGAAGGAAGGAGGACGTGAAGGATGGAGAAGCTGGAATGAGATCCGAGGTCTGGCGAAGGACCGAGCAGAATGGAAAAAGAAAGTTGCAGCCTTATGCGCCTCATGGCATGGAGAGAACTAACTAACTAATAACCTTTTGTAATAGCAAGCTATATCCTGAATCAGAATACATTTTGAATCATTTTGAATAAATCAACTAATTTGCACTGTGGTTATTCTGTTATGTCATTATTATAACAGCATTATTATAACAGACACTAAACAATTAAATTATAGATAATGCAGCACGTCCTCACAATATTTACAGTTAAGTGCTCCAAGTGCATTTGTTTATCCAACAGTACTGTGCAGAGCTACATGAAAACATTTCCCATGGGTCTTTCTCAGTCAAGGCTCAGACTGTTTCCTTACAGTCTCCAACATTCATTTCAACCAAAGAAAATGCATAAAGCTAGCATGACATGGTGGCTATTTTATATATGTAACTACTACATATTTAGTATCACATTACCATTATCAAGCCATCATATATCACTTACAACCCATAATACCTGTTGTTAGTGATTAACATCCCTTTATGATCAGTTTTACTACACCTTAAACCACCCATAATCGTAACCTCCATCTCTACACAATGTACCAGTCTTTTTGCGGAATTCGAAGAAAGCCATACAAACCATAAGTCATATCCCGCTCCATATTTATCTGTCAGTAGGTGATGGATCCCTATCAGCCATTGTACACTAAATAAGTACTACAGACGTCCTCGAACACCTCACACACAGGCTCCTCCCTCTCCTGCTAATTATACACCTAACACTCCCATGCAGAATGCTAGCAGGCCTCCACTTAATGGGCTCCAGTAAAACTGTAGAACCTGAAGGGTTCAAAGGTAGAGTGTACACAAGCACGAGCACACACCATGAGTAGGGGTAGGAGGGTGGAGGTGGAATGCGCTTTAGATGAGTTTAGTTTTGAAGAGCCTCACTCACTTTTCTTGAAGTTGGTCTTGAGGGTTTTCATAAGCATGTCTCATCTCCTCTCCCCTCTCTCTTCTCCTGGGTCACTCCTGATTCTCGAGTAGCTAAAGCAGAAGAGAAGATTCACTTCCTCGAAGCAGTTTAAAAAAGCAGCGGACGAGGAAAGAAAGGAAATGCTTCTCTTAGGTGTCGGAGTGCGACATGTTTGTTTCCTTTCTACGCATGTGTTCCTTACTCCTGGATCAGTCGTCACGGTAATCGTTGCTGGGTGACACCTGGGTAGGTGAGATGCAATTAGACACGAGGGGTCCAGTTTCACCCTGAGGGCACACGTCTGCAAGCCAGTGTCACATGAGCTCCCAAAGGTCCTTTGCGCTCTCCTCACCTGTGTGTGTACGTCTGTGATTGATCACAAGGGGTTTGTCAAGTTGTGAAAAGATCCAAAGTGAGATATTTGATTTGTCTGATATTAGCAACCGACACTAACCTACACATTAGCTACATATACTTTCCTGTCTGTTCATTTTCAAGACTTCACCTGCTGGTGTGGGCAGATGGCCAGAAAAGAGACGCAAACGCCGATAACTACCAACCTCAACTGGGAGCTTTTGGACCTTCTCAAAAAGCTCTCCAACTGCTTGCAAAACAGACTCTGTTGCGGAACATAGGGAAGGGAACATAGAATGCAGGTCTTCTACAGTCGTGCAGAGGAGGTGGTGCATCATTCACATAAGACCAGCAAGCTATTAAGGTCAAGATTGAAGGTTCTCCCTCTGACACGCACCCGTCCCAAGCATTTAACTGACTGTAAAGTTTCTTCAATCTTTGCAGTCTCAATGTCTTCAGGGACTACAAGTTAAGACTGTACTTCACTAATGGCCATGCCCTGGCACCATCCTTTCAGTTCTATTGCTAACTTGGCTCGGTCAATCCTTTTTTCGTTACTTATACTACCCAAAGAAAACAACTGGCTTTTGCACAAAAAAAAAAACTAGAAACCCAAAATGAATCCCAGCGGTGCCTCCATTTATGTAGTAATTTATGTAAACTAAAAGAAAATGCGTGTCTACCTGGTTCGATACGGATAGGTATATCCATAAACCTGTGGACTTGGTCAGTCTCCGGTTAACAGTCGGTGTCCAGTCCTGGATTGTTTAGCCAACAAGCCTTACGAACACTCCTTACAGCACACACAACGAACACAAAGTCCTTGCTAGAAAACTTGTCGCCTCTCTCGTTCTCTGTCGCTCATCTCACAAAATTATTTTGATTAGCTGATTGATTGAACTGCAAATAAAGTTGCAACCAATCAATCAATCATGAAAAAGCTCATTTAACATAGCTAATTGCTAGGTGTGCTTCTCCTTCATTCTCTGTTGGAAAGTAGCAAAATGGGAACCTCAAAAACTAAGATGATTTCTTCAATATGAATTAGGAGAGGAATATAAAAAAAGTTATCAAAAAGGTTTGAGGTGTGTATCTCCACAGTCAGAAATGTAGTAAGAAAATGGCCAGGGAAAAGCCACAAGAACAGCCCTTGTGAAGGAAAGATGTGGTAGGCCAAGAAAAATATCTGAAAGGCAAAGATGAAGAATGGTTAGAATAGTCACAGACAAACCACAGACCACCTCTAAAGAGCTCCAAGAACATCTTGCTGCTGATGGTGTCATTGTACATCGTTCCACAGTCCAGCGCACTTTGCACAAGGACAGCTCAATGGAAAGGTAATGCATAAAAAGCCTTTTCTGCTTACTCACCACAAGCAGAGTCACTTGAGGTATGCAAAGGCTTGTCTAGACACACCAAAATCATTTTGAAATTAAGTGCTGTGGACAGATGAAACTAAGATATAGTTATTTGGTCACAACCACAAGCTCTTTGCATCAGGGAATAAATAACTTGCTGCCTACTATAACATTTGGAGTAGGGTCCGTCATGCTATGGGGCTGTGTGGCTAGCACAGGTCCTGAAAAACGTATCAAAGTTGAGGGTTGCAGGGATTCCACCCAGTATTAGCAGATTTTTGGGAACAATGTTCAAGACTAAACTGAAGTTACGCTGGGGTTTGTTGTTTCAGCAGGACAACGATCCAAAGAATTGTTCAAAAACTACCAAGGAATTCATGCAGAGGCACAGATGTTTTAGAATGGCCATCCCAGTCCCCAGACTTGAATATCTCAGAATGATCTGAAGCGGGCTGTCCACACTCAGCAGCCATCAAACCTGACTCAACTGGACCCATTCTGTAAGGAGGAATGGTCCAAAATACATGCAGCCAGAATTCAGGGATTTATCAGTGGCTATAAGAAGCATCTTCAGGCTTTTATTTCAGTAAAGGGAAGCTCTACCTAATATTGATGTGATTATTCCACTGGGGTGCCCACATTTTTGCATATATCTGTTATTGTTTCTGTCGATTCAATAAATGTTATTACAGATCTGAAATGTTACTTCAGAAATTAGGTCCAAATTAAATTACTGCTTTGAAACTAATCTGAAATAATGATAATTATCAGGGGTTGGGCCTCATTTATAAAATGTTGTGTAGAAACTATCCTACATTTGATCTCAGACGTTTTCTGAAATGGTCCTAAGTGCGATTCAGAGAAAACGAACGTACGCACAAAAAAACACGTGTACGCCATTCCTGCGTTTATAAATCACAAATGATCGTGGAATGGTGCGCAACTGAATCTCCACCCTCAAAACGCCCCTACTTAACCTAATTAGCATATTCTCAATGCACAAACTGAGCGCATCCTCAATGCACAAACTCTCTGTGACAATGGCAAGCAAGAAAGAAACATGTAAAAAGAAGAATTATAGTGAGGCTGAAATCGACGTTCTGCTGATGGAAGAGCAGATGCGAGCCAAGACATTGTTCGAAAGCCTGTCTGGTGGCGTAATGGCAAAAGCAAAGTATGTGCCATAGTATAAGACACGTCTCCGAAGCACCAGCGGCCGCACCTGCGGCACGAGCAGCACCAGAAGCCGCATCTGCGTCAGCAGCACCTGCTGCACCAGCATCGGGGCCTCGTCGGCCGTCACCAGCTCCCTCTTCTCATTCACAAAGGAACTCTGTCCGCTATTGAGGGTTCTTTGAACAAACGTGCCTAAATAAAACATTCTGAAGAAAATGAACATGTGGGCATTTATTCTTATACTGTTGGTATAGTTGGTGAATCAGCTCCCGTCTTCTCAGCGCAGTAATGTGCGTGTTCCAGCCAGCTGGGATGGGAGGATGGGAGGGTGGTCATCTTGGTCCATGTGCATTTCGTCTTCTCCTAGCTCTATGCAATGGCTTAGACAGATGTTGTGTAGCACACAACAGGCTAGGATGATCTGCCAAACCGTTTCGGGGTCATATAGCAGTCTCCCTCCCGATGCATCCAAACATCGCCACCTTCCCTTCAGCATGCCTATGCTGCGCTCCACTACCGACCGCGCACGGGCATGTGCTGTATTGAAGTGGGCTTCCTAGCCTGTCTGAGTGTGCGCAATCGGGGTGAGAAGCCATTGGGAACCCTGTTTTAGGCAGAAAATCCTCTTTCACATTTCGCTGTTCCTGGGCAGTGTATGGACATGTAATACATTTCGGACATAGAGGGATAATATCCTATAACAACGCCAATGCAGCTATATCTCCTTCTGAAAACTGTCACTATCAGGCTTTTTATAGGTTATACATTGAGCGAAATGTTTTCCACATGTGGAATTAAAATGAATACCTATTAGACGTGAATTTCATTCATGTATGAATTATTCAAATTGTTTAATTGATTTTATTGAGCGAAACATTCATTTGGCCTTTTACCATTAGCCCTAATGGTGACGGTGGTGGTGACGATGATGATGATGAAACTGCATGTCGGCGCTCGGAGAGTTCCGAATTCCTGCAGTACTCCAGTATTGCCACAAGGAAATGTACTTACACGAACTAGAACCAGACGTAGAGATACGGTTTTTATAAATCTGTACTTAGACGTGGATTTGATCACACGAACACTCTATGATCAAATCTGTGCGTAGGTACGTTTTATTAATTAGGCCCGTTATCAGGTTAATTATCAACTTTTGCATAAAACTGTATATTAAGTTTCAGGTATATTTTTACATTATGAAAATAAATTATTATTATTTATTATTAAAAAAAATGTTTAACTCGTTTACATTAGTATCTATGAAAGGTTGTAAAGAGTAGATAATTATGAGAAAGTCTGAAAAGTCCCGTCCTTCCACAGTTGTAACCCAACCAGAATGAAACAGATATTTTACAACCAATCAGCACTCACTCACATTGATTCATTCTAAATAGTAGTTTCACATTCACTTCACAGGAATAAAAGAAAACGTATCCACTACGCATTGAAAACAATAAAACACACAACTCTTCAACCATGTACACTTACTAATACACACACACACACACACACACACACACATATATATATATATATATATATATATATATATACACACACATACATCTATGTGTATATATATATATCTATATATATATATCTCTCTCTATATATATATACACACACACACACACATATATATATATAGAGACAAATTCAGGTATATTCTTACATTATGAAAAGAACAAATATTTTTAACTTGGTTACATTAATATCTATGAAAGGTTACTGTTAAGAGTAGATAATTATGAGAAGGTCTGAAATGTGCAGCTAGAGGTAGTCATCACTGAGTAAAGCACTAGCCACATTCTCAACACCTCACACCACAAAGAGGCATTTACACCTGACCTTTCTGCTTGTTACAAGAAAATTTTCCCCAATGGCCAAAATACCGCTATGGTAAAGCCATCGTTGTGGTTTCATGATGCCACGTTAAAGGTGTGTGCTACACCAATATGCATCACTGATAATATAATAGATAACCATGGACAGGTGATCAGAACAGCACCACCTATACAAAATGCTTGTTTATTACAGTTCCTGCATAGCTTAGGACAGGTTCCTGTTTTCTAGAGCCAGAAGTGGCTCTGTTGCAGTCCAAAGTGATCCTAATTCAGGGCCACAATACCATCTGTGTATATTTATTCTTTTTACCTTGACAAAAAATATCTTCTTTGAATTTACACTAAGAAGCTTCTGATTTCCCTCTAACACAGATTCTTTTTACACATCTGGGCAGGGCCTGTAACTATTTGTGTTTCTATGACAAGTTTTCCAGAAGACAAATAAGAAAAATGATGTGCAGTCCAAGTGGTATTTGTCAGCATGCAGTGGGCATCAAAGACCACTAGATGGCAGGCTGTAACCCACTGTGGTGGATGATCCTACATCCCAGTAACAGTAATAGTCTCCGTCTCCTCCAGCATTAGTAAAAACGTAGCCTCAATAATATAAAAATGACAGCCAATACCAGTTATCAGCCAAGTGTAAGTGAACAATACTGAACAGTAGCCTACAGCTCTGAGGCAAAAAGGGAAAGACTCCCTTTTAGATACTATTTGACTTGTACCTCCACCATGAAATACACTACTACACCATAGGTTTGAGACATTTAAATGTGTAGGTCATTTTGCTAACTAAACCCAAAAATATGTACATTCATTTACATGAATTACCAACAAATTACATTAAGAGAAAAACTAAAGGAAAAAATAAAAATCAGAGACAGATATTCTTTACAGCACAAGATTTATTCACCAATATACATATTAATTTCTCTCTGCATTGCAGACTGATCTTTATATTGCCTCACACTCTTTTGTACATTTGTTTATTTACACAGATTTAAAATATTCTTTTCTTTTTATGTCCCATTTACAACATCAATAGTACAGTGTTTCACATCTTAGAGTTGCTCTGTTACAGTCTTAGGATTGGACTTTTTAGTTTATTTTTTTAAACTTTTTTTTTTTTTTTAAACATGGACCCATGCAGCAAGACTCTACCGCAACAATGTGGCGACACACAGACCAGGACCATGCCTCCTGTGAGTTCATCAGAACCAGAACCTCCCACAGCAAGGCTAGCCAATGCATCTTCAAAAGGAAAGTGGCCTAAGCAAACCGGTCCTGATTATCCATCCGACTGAAACACAACCCTGTCCTAGGAACCCCCCTCTTCAACCCGGAGGCAGCACGTGTGGATCTTTACCTTTCCAAAGTGGGGCCTGAGAAGCTTGCACGTCTCACTGGTCACAAGTACGTTTCTCTCTCTCCCTTCTGCTTCTGTTTATCCTTATGACTCACGAAAAACACACAGACAACGAAAATGAAAACATTGCATAGAAATCACCTGCGATGTGGAACAAGAAGAAAAAAAAAAAAAAAAAAAGAACGAAAAGGTTTCTGTTTGGATTGAAGTTACTGCGTGAGGGAATCACCATGACTCTCCTTAGGTGTCCTAACGTGTGGATATTTGGGTTGAAATAAAGAGGGGAAAGAAGGGGAACTTTAAACAGCAGGTGCATCACTGCCTGTACAGCCTGATACAGCCTTAAGCAAATCTGTCGGATGGGACAAAAACAGACAAACAAAAAACCCTGCAAAGGTGTATGTGTGTGTGTGTATATGTTTGAATCAGCATGTCAACAATGGTCACAATGCGACAGAGTGGGCTGAGGATTGGATAAAGTGCATCATATGAGGACGACGCCCACACTCACAACATCACATGACACAAATCAAAACAAAGAACGAGAAAGACAATTGAGACACATCAACTCTGACTAGACAGACACACACACACTCTCTCTCTCTAGCTGTTTGGTCTGACTGTGTACACATTTTCACTTCCTACACCAGCAGTATATAGATGACATCAACTCTGACTACACACACACACACACACACACACACACACACACAGCTCTCTCTAGCTGTTTGGTCTGACTGTGCACACATTCTCACTTCCTACACCAGCAGTACATAGATGACAAAAGTACACACAGAGATGTAGCTGAAAGTGTTCAATGCAGATGAGGAAGTAATGACCCTCTCCACAAACAGGACAGGCATGCGCTCCCCTTCAGCCCTGTATAACAGAGGCAACCACGGCCACCAGGGGGCAGATGTCCTTGACCCTGAAACAGCAGTTTGACAGGAAGGAATAGGAAAATGCTTATAAACCCAAAACTGCATATACCTGAACCACCAGGTGCATGATGATCCAAGCGGTCATACTTTAAGGGAATGCTGTGCTGCATTAGCTTAGTTCTGCTCCCCGAATAGAACCGGACATGGACTCCTGGTAAAATACTCAAATTGGGGGGCATACTTGTGGAGATATATAATAAATCTATCCGAAATGGTCAAACCTAAAGTCAGTGGGAGAAAGCCCACCAGACTGCAGCACTTAATGTCACCATCTATGCCTCAGTCTCCTCGCAAAAGCACAACAAAAATACACCAACATAAAAATAATAAAATACAAGGTTACAGCATTTACACTATATTTCAGTCACATAAAGGCTCGTGTTCATTCTGAAAACATGGACACACAGACACGCACACACACACACACACACACAGACACACAGTGTGTGTTTGTGTTAATTACCCATGACGTCATGAAATGACAAGACAGTGTTGTTTGAAATGATGCCTAGACAGAAGCAGCTACTCTTGGCCAGCTCCTTACGAGTCTTAAGAAACCCCATTCACCTCTCTGAAATAAGACCTCAATCTCAAAACGAAACTTAAGACAAGCTTGAATTCGACCTACAGCTTTAAGACACAAGCACGGGGCGAGTCTTCTCTAGGAGGGCCTTGTGCTTTGGCACGTTTGGCAAAAATAAGACATTACAGAGAAACTGCAGGTCAGTAAGCACTCGAGACTCGACATTACTCTGAGCACAGAGAGGCTGTGGACAGGAGTCCACCCCTGAACCAATCCACATTCCATAAGACACCCATTCCACACAGAGAAACATTACCAGCGATATTAATATATATATCCATTCAACCCCTCTGTGTAGGACATTTCACAGACAAAATGACATGAGCCATATGGGAAAGCAACTAGCAATTTCCAAAACATATATATATTATATATATATATATTCAAATAAAAGAGTAACGCATATAAAACTGGATCTCGGGCCAAATGTGAAGTAAAACTCCTTGGTCTTGGACAAAATTCAAATGACCATCTCTAAGAAGCCCAAGTAGGCCTATTGAAGGCCATGCTTAATCACCCACTACTGGTCCCATACTGGCTCCTATTTCAACCAACCAACCAACCAACCCTGGGATTTTCTGCACTCTGGACTAGGGCTACGTGATGTGTAGGGTGACACTACAGGTCTTCCTGGGCTTGGTAGGGTAACCTAGGGCTTTCCTCAACCTCAACCTCCCCCCCCCAAAAAAAGATTGGGTAACAGATTGACCGACTGAGCACATTTAGCTGCTGGAGATTCTGTGTTGTGAGTCCGGTATAGAGTGGCAGACAGTGAAGAAGATGAGGTAGAACAACGGATGCTTGGGAGTCATCAGGTGAAACTGGTCTCCAAACACTGGATGATTGCTTATCTCACTAAAGAACACATGAGCCCACAAGGGCCACGAGACAAGAAAAAAAAAAAAGTCAATGTTACATAGACAGGTACACACACACACACACACACACACAATACAGTCTCCTGTGATAGAACCAACAAACACAAGACTGACAGTGTTACTATATTGTTTCATGACAACAGGACAGCAAACATGTCTTAGACATGTAGCGAAACCAGCATTCTCTGAGAGCCCCCAAAACAGCTACAGTACTGAGCCTTTCATTAGAGTACGCACGCCTGACTACACGCTTGAGTACGCACGCCTGACTACACGCCCCCAGTGTTCAGTCACACTTGCACACTGGCAACAGAGAACATACAAAAATCATTGGCTTTCTTCTTTCACGTTTCGCAACACAGATATTCTACAGAAGGACCCGCGATCTAGGAATTGCAGACTGCACAGGCGATTCAAGACCGCAAGCCGATAAAACCATATCTCATAGCGATGAAAAAAAAAATGTAAAAATCACAAACTTTATAAATTACTTAAAATTGAATTAAAGTTTGTTGATGAGTATAAAATTTCAGTTTTGATCTGTCTAGTCAGTGTCTGATAGTAGGCTAATTCCAAAGCGAAACACAAAACAAATATTCAAAATATATTCTTTAGGATGTTTAGGATGTCAAGGCTCCAATGTGTGCTCGTCCGGCTGTTCCCGGCAAAAATCACAAACATTTAACAAAAACAACAGTTGATAGATTGCACGTCACCTAGGGAGCAACAGGTAGGCATGAGACGCTACAGTGATTCATTATCTCAGATGAACAAACAGTAACTCTTATTGCTGATTCGCTTACAAAATATAGACTATGTGAGTGGAACAGTAACTGAATTCTTTCTGAAAATATTACATCCAGAAACCACAGTAGTTTCCCATGGCTGAGCGCAGCGCCATCTCTTTATTCTCTTCTGAGGGTCTCTTTTTTGTCTGTAGACACGGAATGCTGAGTTTGGTCCGAGGACGTCGGGTGGCTCCGTCCTGCAGACGAGACTAGGTAGAGTAGGTACACACTAGGGGGCGCTCCACTGCCAGGATGGCTTTCCTCAGTGTTGTGTTTACACAGGCCTCCACCAGAGGGCAGCATTAGGCACAAAGCCATTTTTTTTTTTTTGAGATGTAAAAAAAAAAAAAGAAAAAAAAAAGGGACCTGAGGCCGACACAGAGGCAGCCATCAGCCACCCACTCCTAGCCTCACCCTCCACAGCACAGCTCCTCTCTGGCAGGTGAGACTCCACTCCTGGTGCCCCAGACCGCAAGGCAGGCTGTCCGAGGGAGCCACGAGTGAAGAGGTAGCTGAGGAAGGACAGCAGGAGGAGGAGGTGGAAGAGAAAGAGGAGTAGTTGTGATGGTAAATAGATGTGGGTCTGCTGACGTGTGTGTGCGTGTGTGTGTGTGTGTTTGTGTGTGAGCGCGCGTGTGTGTGTGTGTGTGTGTGTGTGTGTGTGTGCGGGCATTACACCTGCGATATGATCTGCATATTGAAACTGGGCGAGCGGGACTGCTTGGTGAGCGGGGCTCCGGGCGAGAGCATCTCCTGGCTCCCCCGCTGCCTGGCCAGGTGCTCCTCCTGAAGGCTGATGGAGGAGTGGCGGTGGCCTCCCCCACCCCCGGACCCTGTTCCGCCTCCACCTCCACCTCCTCCGCCCAGAGAGCCCCCGGCGCCCCCGCCCTGGCTGCTCCCGTTCAGGCTGCTGTCCGTGCGGTCCAGGGAGCGGCTGGAGGAGGTGCTGGCCGTGCGGGTGCGGGCTCGTGCCGGGCAGGACATGGGCAGGCTGGGCTGCCGTCGGATGGGGCTCAGCTCGATGGCATCCAGCTCAATGGGCTCATGTTTCAGCGGCAGCGGTGGCGTTGGCGACTGCTGGGCGAGGGGAGAGACGGGGGCGGGGCGCAGCGGGCGCTGGGGCGTGGGTGGGGATGGGGATGGAGGCGGAGTCTGCTGGATTTGGTGGTGCCGGCGAGGAGGCGGCTGGGGCTGGACCGGCGCGGCGGGGGCCTCCTTGTGTTTGTCCGGCGGGGGCTCGTGGTCCTTGTCGCGGTCTTTGTCGCGGTCCTTGTCCCGGGACAGCCGGCTCATCATGCTCTTCTTCATGCTGCTGCCGCCGCTACTCTTCTGGCTGCTGCGGGTCACCCCGCCGCGGGCGCTGCCGCCTCCTCCTCCTCCTCCTCCTCCGCTGGGCTTGGGTGCGCTGGGCTGGCTGCTGTTGGATGCGCCCGAGGAGAAGCCCTCGTCGGGGTCGTTGAGGTTGAAGGACTCCTCTCCTGCACTCATCCCATCTGCATCTGTGGTGCACAGACGCAAAAGAAGGAGAAGCAGGGGAAGGAAGAGAGGGGGATAGAGAGAGGCAGAGAGAGAAAGAGAGAGAGAGAGAGCAGAAGACAAAAAGGAATAAGTGGAGGGAAGTGACAGCTGGTAGGGCAGTGAGATTTGGCCCTTTTGTTCAGCTCTTCTAGACTTCTAGAAAAAAAAATCTTAAATAATAAAAAAAAAAGCACTGTGAATTTAGTTCTGAAATTGTTCTGTCTAAAAGCACTAGCTATTTCGAGTGGCCAATTAAGAGGAGAATCAGATAGTACAAAATGCACTGTACAAATGTGGGCAATCCGAGCTGGCAGCTACGGGGTTAATACCTGACACTACAACTTCACAGCATTCACCCGCGGAGGAAAAGCACTCCAGTCATGTTTTCTAATTACGACTGCCCCAATCAATCAGTGGGGGTGTGGGTTAATAAGAGCCAACGCATCAAAAATCAGTTCCCAGGTGCGAGGGGGAAAAAATAGATTGAAATGAGCTAAAAATAGGCTGAATCCAAAAAAAAAAAAATCAGTGAGCGGAGAGCGCTTGCAACGATAGCGTTCATACAGCAATCAGAAGGATCCATCAGCACAGCCTTATAATGCAATCATCCCCTCTGCCAAATCATACGCGACCTTGGATGCTGACTGTGCTCGTGTCCAGGGACAGTAGGGAGCGCGTCTCTAGACCAGACTCAATTTTCTCCTCAGCTGGTGTTGATGAACTTTTATCACTGTCTGAATCGAAAGCAGGTCGCTGCCCGTTTTCCCGTTGGGGACCCCCCCTCCCCCCGGCCAACGAATAAGCACTTAATGTCCACGGACAATCACTGTGTTTAATGGGAAAAATCTCCACCTGGGAGGTGGGTGAAACTCTAACTGGTGATTTCAATCTGGTGGCAATTTAGTGGGACACGTGATAAAATGTTAAAATATGTTAAAGATGGATGTTGAAATAACTGGGCTCCATCTAACCAAACCGACGTTCTTCAGCGTTTGACAGTCACAAAACACTTTGCAGACAGAAAAACACAAACATTTAGAGTTTAAAATCCAAGCGCAGTCTCCTGTGCCGAAAGCTGAAAAGAGGGAAACAGAGAGAGAAGACAAGGTTGAGTCAAAACAGGGAAAAAAAGAAACACAATGAGCACTTTGGACAGAACATCACACAAACAGATACACAGGTTTCTTCTCGGTAGTCATGCAGCGTTTAGAAGCAGGCAGAAAAGTGGGTCACCGGACCGCAGTCCTGCACAGGCAAGAGGGAAGAAGAGAGAGAGAGAAATACAGAGAGAGAAGAAAAAAAAAACAGGAAGGAAGAGGACAACATGCACATGGCAAGTACCCCAGCACTCATGCCCTCCTGGCAGACAGACTGGCGGACTCACTGGCAGACTAGGCTCCTGCCAATTAAGTAGAGAAAAGATAAAAAAAAGAGCAGCCCTGCTCAAGGGACACCTGTCAGGCTAAAAAATGTCCTCAGACACACACACCACACACACACACACACACACACACACACACACACACACACACACACACACACACACACCCCCACACACACACACACACACACACCAAGCCCAGACTACAGGCTAAAAATGAAAACAATATGGGTGGGGTGAGGTCGGTCTTCTAACAAGATCTTGTCTGGTTCCAACACATCTAAGAGATGCCCATAGAAAAATCCCTTTGCTTATAGACTGCAGCCAATTATGGAGAGGTATACTATGGATTACGATTATATCTGTCCCAAAGGTACACAGTCCGACTGACAATATAGAGTGGGAGAACACTGTCAGCAAAACAGATAGTAGCTAAGCAACAAAGGCTCTATCTGACAGCATAATATCGACTGTTCTTAATGCAAGAGATCTATAAATCTCTTCTGCCAATTTCTCTTTTTCCTGACTTAAATCTCGTCATTAAATCGTTCTTGTCTAACGGTTTCATGACCTGAGTGAGTTGCTAGAGAGGAGAAGGAGCATTAACGAGTGAAACCCCCTCCTGCGCTGAGGTGAATGCCCCAGTCTAGGGCCAAGACTAAACAGGACACTCGCAGTTTATTACTTCAAGCAGAGTCCAAACGGCCCGCAGAGACGACTAGACGTCTAACCCCGACGTCCGAAGAGAGCGAGACGGAGCCAACGCCCCCGCTGATAGCCAGGAAGATAAGCAGTGCTGGCGCAGAGGGGAGGTGGGGGGGAGAAATAAAAGATTAGGAGGCAAAATTAGACATCCTGTGGGTGTGTTTGTTTTATCCTCTCAGGGTTTGTTTCTGGTGGAGCTTGGACTTGTGTCTGCATGCACATGCGTGGAGGCAGGGCGGCCCTCGTGGTGGGGGGGGGGGGGGCTGGTTCTCACTCACTGAGCGTGCTCCCAACAACAACAAAAAAAAACAATTAAAAAAAAGAAAGCCTCAGATCAACCCAGAGTGTGGAAGCAGCTGATGAGATCAAAATGGCCACTACTCCCATGGGTGGGGTGTGTTTGTCTGAGCGGACTCAGATGGCCACACACACACACACACACACACACACACACACACACACACACACACACACACACACACACACACACACACACACACACACACACACACACACACACACACACACACACACACACACACACACACACACACCTGCCCCTGTTCCAGTGTTTTTCTCTGGAGGTGGCAGTTCCAAAGACCACCACCCGGGGCAGCTCTGAGTCAGGGAGTTAATTTGCCCCTGGCCTGGATGCCCTTTCTATAGGGTGAGGGATCGTTTAGGGAGCACCGGGTCTATTTATCCTCTTGGGACGGATATGGTTCAGGTGTGAGGTGGTTTGGAGGGCCTGGAGGCTAGCCTGTTGAGCATGCTCAGTTAGTGACAATATGCGTCGCTCTTGAAGCAGATGACACAAGACAGGTTTGAAAGTAATGGCGAAATGGAGGGGGGAGGGGGAGAGGGGGGCTCCATGCAAAGGTCTCTGGCCTACATCTCGCCCAAACCCAGAATAAAACAGCTGTTGATTGGCATCGATGTCCTGTGGAGAAGGACGTAGCTACAGCAGAGAGGAAATTGGGTCGTAGGATTGGGGGAGTTGCATTGTCAGCCGCTGACATAAAGGAACCAGATGAGTTAGTGGAGCTTGGGGTTAGCACAGGTACAGCGCCAAATGAAAAGAAATAAAGGGCATCTGTTGGGGAGGGGTTCGAGAGAGGTAGGGCCTCCCCCCCCCCCCCCTCCAAACCGCCCCCTGCTCTACAGTCTCCGCACCCCCCCGCCTACCCTCGTGAGTGACCGCGAGAATGTCGACGTGACCCTGCCCTCCTCGCTCCTGATTGGCCGGCGGGTCCTGGCGGGCGGTGTGTCGGCAGGGATTGACGGTGAGGGTGAGCTCTGCTTCGGATGAGTAGTCAAAACAATCTGGGAGTCAACACAACAGGGACGAGACACGGGGTGCCTTAGTGACGGTGGCACAGCACAGTTCTGATGGATCTCATCAATATAGAACACATGCACACACACACACCACATTACAGACACACACAAACACACATGAAATCATAAACAGACACACACGTGCACACGGCCACACACACACCACATTACAAACAGACACACACAGAACAAATTAAAATCACAGACAGACACACACATGCACACGGCCACACACACATCACAGACAGAAACAGACACACACACAAACACGTTTCAGCAGACAAACCAGCAGGGCTGATGTTCCCTTTAAAGGACAATGTTGAACAGTTCAACCGCACAACAGACAGGCAGAGAGATGGAGAGATAACGACAGACTGAGACAAATGAGGCAATAGAACAGCGGCTGAAACACAACTGGGGTCATTACAAGGAAGGCACACAACAGAGGGCAAGTCATAAAGTAATGAAGACATCAAAACATGAGACGACAGAATCACACACTGATGGAAAACAGGTCTCATCCAGCAGAGAGAGAGAGATCACAAAGGATTCCTGTTACTCTCTGACGGGGGGGGGGGGGGGGGGGGGGGGGTTACATTTGTATATGTGATGTGTTCTGTGATGCTCAATCCTGTGGCAATGCCGTGAGAGCCGTCCAGGAAATGCTGAACCTCCTGGAGGTCATTTTGGAGCGGAACTTCATGTTCCACTCTGTTCATGCTACCATGAGCGCTAATTTCATCTCCTTACACATCACTGGCTTCACAGCTGCCCAACAGCCTCCTTAGCATTTTACTAAAAACATTTGAGCCGATTGGCAAAGTCATCAGACTAGCACAGGACCACAGACATCATCTGGCAGTGGATCAACTTCAGCTTTGGTAAAAAAAAAAATAATGTTGCAGAAACGTTTAGATAGATAGAATCATGATTTAGTTATTACTGGATGAGCTAGGCTGATTATACAGTTGCTGTGAAAATGCTTCAATAAAATGCTTTTATTTTGCCATTTGGAATTTTTGACCAAATATTCTCACTGAAATGTCAGACACTGCAAAAACAACAGAGCAATGTGCTTGTGTCTGACCTCTGCATGTTTGTAATGTGTGTGTATAACTGGCTTGTGTGTGTGTGTGTGTGTGTGTGTGTTTGTGTGTGTGTGTGTGCGTGTGTGCGTGAGAGTATGGGTGTGACCCTCACCCTCTCTCTTCCAGCGGTGCCGGCGGATGGAGGCGGCGGTGATGGCCGAGCGCGAGATGCGGCTGACTGTGGGCGTCACCTCCACCTGCAGCACCTTGCGGCCCCTTGAGCCACCAGGGGCACTGTCTGGCAGCGAGCGCTTCATGGCATTGCCCAGCTGAGGACGACACAGAGGGATCAGAGGTCA
Organism: Clupea harengus; assembly: GCF_900700415.2. NCBI lineage: Eukaryota > Metazoa > Chordata > Actinopteri > Clupeiformes > Clupeidae > Clupea > Clupea harengus. The sequence goes on along the minus strand of NC_045153.1, from coordinate 21,052,668 downwards.
ACACACACACACACAGTAATGAATAAGACAGTTAGGGTTAATACACGCTCGTTCATACACACAGTGTTGGAAAGGGTGGCGAAGGTGCTTAAACAAGCAGTGACACACAGACACACAATAAACCAAATGAAGACAAATATTCTTAATTACGTGGTAAGGACAAGGTCATAGAGTTGAGGTTCAGAGAGCTGGTACTGGGCCATGTTTTTGTTCCATTTTACATTTGTGAACCTGACATGACCACTTCTGACAGAGAGCAGGCCAGTCAGGTAAAGACTTCATGCAAGGTTCAGCATGCAAGGGCAAATAGCACTAGATCAAGCCCCAAGTCCCAGACCACTGTGTGTGTGTGTGTGTGTGTGTGTGTGTGTGTGTGTGTGTGTGTGTGTGTGTGTGTGTGTGTGTGTGTGTGTGTGTGTGTGTGTGTGTGTGTGTGTGTGTGTGAGAGAGAGAGAGAGAGTGTGTGTGTGTGTGTCTCTTACCAGGAGGGGCTGGGAGTAGAGTTCCAGCTGGGATCGGTACAGGACGTCCTCGAGTGCCTCTATCCCCATGTCCCACTCCCCATTGTACCTGCAACGCAAACGTGCAAATTCACTCCTGCTGATTCACACTCAGGTGAAGCTGCGCTGGCGCCATGGCGAGAGTGGCAGCACTGGCATCACACAGGCATCCATGCCAAGACACAACTAGAGCAGGGTGTGGACCCGCCCCACCAGCCCACACACTGTCCTTTTGGTTTTCAAGCTGGTGGAAGTTATTTTCATATTCTGCATACCGCCTGTTTTACTTGTTTGAGAACTACGCACTACGAGGGAAACGCTGCATGGTATTTACACTTGAGAGAATTCTTCACCCCGAGCGACTTCCAGCAGTGTGAATGTGTGTGAATCGCCCTCTTGAGCTATGAGGATCGGCTGACCTTGGTGCTGCGAGAGCCAAGCTCTACCGGAGACGAGCTCCTGCAATAAGGACACCCCATTCATCAAGGTATTATTACACCTTTCCTTTTGAGGAGGCAGAACACACACACACACACACAGACAGACAGACAGACAGACAGACAGACAGACAGACAGACAGACAGACAGACAGACAGACAGACAGACAGACACTCAAATACAAACACGCGCAGACTGAAGAACCAACATGGCCACAAATAGTTTACACAGGCTTGTTAAGATTTGAATCTCTAAATTGTACAGGACAAGGTCACTGCAAAATTCACATACAACAATAAATGTCCCTCTCTGTCTCATTATCCCTTAACACAAATATATAATACCCAAAGCCATTTACATGCCGTGGGCCTTGAGGGCATTCTGCGAGCATCAGACTATATAGTACTACTATGGAGTACTTTCAAAGCCCATAGCGGTTACCCTATTTTGGGTCGTGTGGAGATGCTGTAGGGACCTGGCCAAAATGTAGGCCATGCTTATGTCCCACCGCCATGACAAATAGGGTATATTATATCCATAAAAATATCATGATTCGCCAAAGCAAACTGTAACATATAGGCCAAGTGCATTAGTGAGCAAAGGACACACAGGACAGGGTTGTGTCTCAAGTGAGGTATGTTTTGAGCACAGCCTATGAATACGTGGTCGTTCTAAACATGATCACAGAAACACGCACGCACCCACACACACGCACACACATAGAAAGGAAATAAAAGAGGGGTTCTGAGAAGCTGGGGATGTTGTGCAGTCTTTCATGTCTTGCCAGACGACGTCATAATCTCAAACAATACAAGACAATGTGTGGATTTCCCCAACAACCAAAACACGCCGACATCAAATACCACGAAAAAGAAAAAAGCACATCTTTGATGTAACATTCTCGGCATCTAGAGAGAATCTGTCATGAGAACAATATGAATTCTGAAAATAAATCTTAACTACATGAAAACAATTCTTAGTCCTTTTACTCGTTCCAGTCTTCCTCCCTCCACCCTTCATCACTGTCTCCTACCACACAGACTTAGGCCCCAGAGGTCAGTGCACTGACTAAGGTCGCCACTCATAATCCTCTGTCATAAATGGAGTTGTTTTTTAATCATGTGAGTGCACCTCTGTTTTCACTCCAGTGAGTACAGTAGCTGTCCTCTCCGCAAATAGACAGATGTGTGAAGAGGGTGAGGTGACCTCTGACCTCTGTGATGGCTGATGGGAAAATTCAGAAAGGGCATCCCCTCTTTCAATCTGGTGACTAGTATGTAGAACTTGAGCCACTTGACATGTATTGGTGTGTGTGCGGTTTGATCTCGGAAATTTGCCCTCCTTTTTTTGAAAAAGCCATATTTTATGAGAGGTCAGTGTTTGCAATTCATCCAGTTGGAAATAGGAAAAGTTTGCCTGTTGGTTACTGATGGCGCACCAGCTATGATCGGTAGAGTGCAGGGGCTCATAGCTAGGCTATCAGCCATTGCCCCACGTATGCAGTTTTTACACTGTATAATTCACCAGTCTTTGTTATGTGCACAGCTTAGTGGCGATCTATAAAACACCATGCATCATAAGCATCGTCAATTTCATACGCTCAACCTCGAGCTTACAGCATTGCCTTTTTCGCCAGCTTCTTGTGGACACTGATGCTGAACACACGGATCTACAACATCAGATGGCTCAGCAAAGGAAAGGCTCTGAACCGGTTCTGTGAACTTCAGCAGGAGATCGTGACTTTCCTGGGAATGTCTCGACAAATATAGGCAGCTACGCTGTTAGAGCAGATAATGAACGAAAAGTTCCTGGCAGAAGTCCACTTTCTATGTGACATGTTTGGACAACTGAATACTTTGAATCTCGAAATACAGTTTGCCGTGGAAAGTCTATTTGCGTATTTGGTTGAGAGACTGTGTGCCTTCAAGACCAAGCTAACGATGGATCTTCACAACGGACTTAAGGAACTCAAAATTGATGCACTTTCCACAACTCCGTACATTCATGATCACATCAACTGGAACACACGTCTTGACCGACTTCATGACAAAGTGCGACATGTGCGAGTGTGGAAGACTTTTGGTCTTGCCATGTGAATAAGAATCAGCTCCCCACAGTTAAGAAAGTGGCCTTGCAAATTCTAACAATGTTTGGGTCTACTTATACCTGCGAGTCTAGCTTTTCTCATTTGAATGCTATCAAAACAAAGGCACGTTGTTCCCTGACCAATGAGAAGTTACAGGAGTGTCTCAGGACTGCGCTTACTACATATGAGCCTATGTAACAGGGTTAAAAAATACATATGTTACTTTTTATAAAATATGAATTTGCCTGTTGTGTGTTTATTGTTTTCATTACTGCTGTTTATTGGTGTAATGTGCAGTGGTTTTCCAACTAGTACATCGTGATGTCAGAGTTGATTGGTTGGCCTTAATTGATTTATGGCCGGTTTGGTAGAGACGAGGGAGAGTCTGGAATCCTGAGAGAGGAAACCCCAGGTATGATGAGGAGGACAAGGAAGCTAACACGGTTTTTCCATAGGACTTCACGTTCGTTGTGTGGACTTTTGGGCTTGTTGGCAAAACAATCTATGACGGGACACTGACGGTAACCAGAGAGAATCCAGTACATACTGACCGGAGAAATCGCATACTGGTCGGCGAATATCCATCCACCCAAAGGTGGAGTGACGTTTTTTCTTTTGCTGCTGAATAGAGTGAAGCGGCCAGTACGTTTTCGGCCACAACGCACGCTAGCAACGACCCAGGCCTGCTACGTTTGGGGGTTAGGAGAGTGGTTTACCTGCTACGGTAACGTTGTGGACATTGGGTGTGTTTGGGCTATTGCATTGTAGCTAGTTAACAGGTAAGCTAACCGCCTACCAGGTTAGTTGTAGCTTTGTTGGAGTGGGTATATGTTTTGTTTGTCAACGTGTTTAGTTTTGGTTTGGTCTAACGTGTATATTGATTTTGAAAGCGACCTTTTGTCGGCAACTATGAGTTTATGAATATGTATGGGGAATCAGTTTTCTAAATGTTTGTTTGTATTATACATGATATTTGATAATAATAATAATAATAATAATAATAATAATTCGCTAGAAAAAGCCATTGTGTTGGCTTTTATTTATATTCACAGAAGGGAACAGGGACCCATAATATTAAGTAGATATTATAAACGAACTTTAAGTCTGAGAGTGACAGCCAAATAGCCCATTGAGGCATGTAAATATTGCTTGTTGTTTGTCAGGATATTGATTGATCTGTTTTACAAATATAAATGTAACAAAAACCTGTTGTGTATACTTATGTAGTCCTATCACCTATCATCAAAATAAAGTCTGGATCTATGTTATCTATTTTTTATTGATCACAGAATAAAAGAATGTGCATCATATCCAGGGAATGTTTTACTCTGACTTTATCAAATGTAGTTGGATATGAATATGCCACTTGACCATCCACAATAGGAATATATTTTTTAGTGGTGTTGCATTTTATGTGGTCCCTGAAAACCCAGTGATTTTCCCATTTGGCCCTCTTGGTACTGAAGTTGAATAGCCCTGATGTAGGCCACCGCTCCTGCACCTCATTCAGTTAACAAAGCAAGCACCCTTTTGCATTACATAAAACCACACTTTTCATAAGCACTTCTCACCAAATGAGAGTGTTTAGGCTTTGGTGTTGGCCTCGAGGAGAGGTCATGTAAAAACAAAACGCACACACACACACAGCCGCATACACAACCTCACACACACACACAACCACACACACCCTCCCTCTGGCCTGCTGGCCAGCTCCAGTACCGGGCCCTGGCTGTGGACAGCACTGGGGAGGACATGGCCATGGCAGCCTCTGAGGGCAGGGAGAGAGTCGGCCATTATCGCCGCTAATCTGCTTTGCAACGGCTGCGCACCCCTGTCCAATGAAATCAGCCGCTCTCACAATGCTTTGCAAATCTAATCAGAGGGGAGTCTAATGGAGTGCAGTTCTCAGTGTGTTAGTGGAGGCATAGGGGGCTTTGGGGAGGCGACAAGCACGGTGTCTGCCTCACACGGCCGTCAATTAATAGGAGCTTTCAGGCTTATTGGAATTTGAGTACACACACTGTTTTTAGAAGGTAAACCTTTAAGTGTCAGCGGTAAGGATTCACTCACGTGGCGTGGTAGACAGCAGTCAGCATCTGCACCATGAAGTCAGGGTCTAGCTGCACACGGTTGCACGGCTCCCGCCAAGACTTCTGCTGCTGCCGTGGAAACCCACATACACACAGTCTGAGAGAGAGAGGAGTGAGGAGGAGAGAAAGGAGTGAGAGATGGACAGAAAAGTAAAGTCACAAACAGAACGTTCTGGAAAGACAGTTCCAGGGCACACTCTGGGGCTTGTGTCCCAAATCTCAGCATTATTCATGATGTTATGATGCGATGCTGTCCCTGCAGTGGATATGACTGACTCGTTTTAATGCCTTAAATTTAAGTATGAAAAACTGTAATTCCGAAAGCTCAACACTCCCATCTCTGACTTGAACACACTTGGTAAGTAGTGTGCTTTGAAAACACACACCATCAATTAGCAGGTGACACCATGATATACGGCCGTAACGACTGTCTGAGACAACAGTTATTAGACAGAGCGGAACCGAGGGGGGTGAGATGTTGACACGGACGCCTCTCTGAGAGTGAACCGGGAGCCCTACAGGTAATGAGGCAGTTAATCACAGATGGAGGCGGATTATTCGACCATAATCATAGGGTTTGTCAGCGTGAGACTAAACTGTACAGGCTAGGGCTGAACGATTAATTGCATTTGCGATTTAATTGCGATATGATAGAACGCGATTTTCTAACCGCAACGTTCGCGATTAAAAAACGTGGTCTAAAAAAATAAATAAATAAATAAATAAAAAAAATTTTTTTTTTTTTTTTTTTTTTAAGATGGTACATTTTGCACACAGTGTTTAAAAAGTGCATGCCTAGTGTTTATACTTAAAATGACTTTTTTTAAATTACTTAAATGCACAGTGGCAAAGCCACCGATTTGTTGTTCTTGTTTCTGTAATGAGCAGTTAAATAAAAATGTAAAATGTGGGATAGAATATTTTACACTAAATGTATCTTATATTGTGTTGGTCATATTTAAATCATTCATTACGTTTTGTTGGGGAAAAAAAAGAGGATAAAAAAAATCGCATATTAAATCGCAATCGCAATATTTTGGTAAAAAATCGCAATTAGATTATTTTCCCAAATCGTTCAGCCCTAGTACAGGCACAAACACGCTGTCTGAGGCGCGCAGGACACACACACAGAGAGAGAGAGAGAGAGAGAGAGAGAGAGAGAGAGAGAGAGAGAGAGAGAGAGAGAGAGAGAGAGAGAGAGAGAACTGAACTGAGAGAAAATGTAAATGCGCCCTTATCTAAAGACATTTCTGAGAGAGCACCATTTCTCAAGTTACACTCGAAGGAGACAGAAGAGGGGAAAAAAAAAAAAAGAAGAAAACACATCAACAAAGAAACTACTTAAAAAAAGGACAGTAGAAGGTGAGAGAGAGAGAGATAGTAAGTCCCACCTGGAGCTCATCCTGCAGACGGCCTGGTAGGAGGAGGGGGGCATGTAGACCACTGCAGAGTTGTAGCACAGCATGAGAAAGCACAGCACCTCAAACCTGCAACAGGAGATCACACGCTCAGGAGACGGACAGGAGATCACACGCTCAGGAGACGGACAGGAGACCACACGCTCAGGAGACGGACAGGAGACCACACGCTCAGGAGACGGACAGGAGACCACACGCTCAGGAGACGGACAGTTAGACAGGACTTTACTCACGCAAAACAGGACACGACACAAGGCCAAGATCACGTCAGTTAGACATTGCTTAGCTTGCAGGGTCTGTCGCCAAGAACTAATTAGCATTCTGACTGTCGTGACCCATAACCTAAAGCCCTCATCACCAATCCAACAGATGAAGAGAGTGGACAGGCATTCCATTTCATTTTGGCATGAGTCCGCTACTGTTTTGATTGAAATGCAATGTGGTACATGGCGTTATTTGGGGAAATGGAATAAAGTGCTTGGCATTAATTTTTGCCAGATTTTTAAGTATTGCGGAGTTGAATGCAATATACCTGAGTGGTATACACTCCAGCCAATTCTGACTTGATTTCTGCATTATATTCTTTCGAAAGTAACTTTCTGTGAAAGGAAACCATGCAATCTGAAAAAACTAATGTTTTGCTTTTAATTTGGCACAACACTGACTATTGAATATTTACAACGCTGCAATGCGTTTCACATTGTCCCATTGTCGGGTGCAACTGCTCTGGTGTGTGGCGGGGATGGCTGTCACTAGTATCAGATGCAGCACAGATAAACATAAACCCAACACAATGAAGAGCCCAAACAGAACCAGACTGTGGAGCACATGCAGCTGGTGGGACTCTTAGCAAGAAAGGATTGTACTAAACTATAAACAACAAGCTTTGTACTTAATAGCTTTCATCTGCAAAAGCAGGTCTGTGGGGACAGTGTATAAGTTGGTGCCTACACAAATCTACAGTGAGCTAATTATCAGATGAATGGTGACAGTATTGTACAACACACAGTGTGTTAGCTTAAAACATAAACAAGTGTGGGGGAGGGGGCCTGGCAAATTTGCACATGAATCAGCGTTACATTTTCACTGATCAAGACGTTCAAAATAACAAAAATCATGATCTAACCCACTCTCACACACACACACACACACACACACACACACAGACTTTTAGGCTGCGAAGACAGCGGCGTGAGAGATGGCAGTCCGATAAGAGTGAGGCAGGGAGTGTTATCTGGGGTTGAGGAGCAAGGCTGAGGCATTGAGGCGGAGAGGCAGAGGTAGGCGCAGCTCTCATAAATAACCTGCTAGAGAGGGCAGCCATTCCTCAAAGGTCTACGACGCTGCTCTGGTGTAAACACACACACACACACACACACACACACACACACACACAGAGTCATGAGGGGCCGGGCAGGGCTGGGCTATGATCCATCAGGGAGAAATATGACCTCTCGGAGGTCGACTCAGACGGATAAACGCGTTGCGGCTTCTGCTCAGTGGGAGCTGTTCACTACAGCTTGTGTGGCTGAAGGGCTGCACGTGTGTGTGTGTGTGTGTGTGTGTGTCTTGTTTACTTCACAGTGTGCTCTCTGTGTGTATGTGTACACTTTTCACCTCCAGGCTCGAGCTGTGTGTTTCTAAATTTGGGTACACTGTGCATCGTCTTCAGGCGAGTATGCGCCATGGATACAAGCAGAGTACGCTATGCACATCCATGAGTGCAGGACTGAACAATGTGTGTGTGTGTGTACAGGTTTATTTTGGGTTTATTTTACGAATGTATGCTCAGTGTATGCTGTTCTATATAAGCGTGTGTGTGTGTGTGTGTGTGTGTGTGTGTGTGTGTGTGTGTGTGTATACCTGTTTTGTGCTGTGAAGGTTTCTCTCTGTGGATGCAGGCCGCTGTAAACCACTCTGATGAGGTCGTGCTGACACAGAGCTCCCTCTGTTAACGCCATGGAGCCTAGACTGGAGGGCTGAGTAGACAGACAGACAGACAGACAGACAGACAGACACAATCAGACAGAGACAGTCAGACAGAGAAACAGACAGACAGACAGACAGAGAAAATGACTACAATGTGGTAAAATGACTTACAAACCCCACACAAAGACAGTCCCATATTTCCCTAGTGTACTGGAGGAACGCTGATGAATGACAGAGCGAAGCACGTGCTGCAGCATCTCAAGCAGAAACACAATGGAGCAGGCAGCACGGAGCGCAACTGAATTATAATCCTGGGATATCCACCACTGAAGGGGCTCCCCAGCGGGGCCGAGGAAATGAACACCGACTTCACCCACAGAGGAGGAAATAACGGCATCGGAGCCAGAGGGCGGACGGGCAGACGCACCGCGGAATACCGACGGAATACTAACTGATGTGGCACGAATTCAATATTTCGAGAGGCTCTCAGGGTTGAATGTGCTATAGAGAATGAACGGTGTAGTTTGGGTTGACTGAATTGTACACAAATAGAATAGCTCTGGCAGTAATAAGGAAAGACACCGATCCATCTGGTTCTCATTATAGGTCTTAGGCTAAGGATGCAGAAACAGATTACCACCTCATTTGTAGGTGTGCGCGTGTGTGTGTGTTATTTGAGACATCAGTGAGAAAGGAGGGGGGTTGCATACTTGTTTCTATGCGTCTACACACTCCTGTTTGTGTGTGTATGTGTGTGGTTTGGAGAGGACCGAATCTGAAGCAAGAACTCTGATTGGGCCCTTGGAGCATGGTGCTCTAAGCACACTTAGTCATTCTGACTGTGTGTGGTGTGTGTGTGTGTGTGTGTGTGTGTGTGTGTGTGTGGGGGGGGGGGGGGTGGGCAGTGGAGGAGGGATGGCTAAATTGAAATTGGCTTTTGTGGAGAGGAGGGGGTTGGGGTGGGTGGTGGTGGTGACGGCAGAGTGGAGGCCAAGATGGGGGGCAGTGAGGGCTGAATTAATGTTGAATGAAAGCGTGGAGAGCGGTATGCTAATGCAATCCGTTCTGCGATAAGGATGCCGGCGTGATTTGACGTGCTGGTGTGAGCTTCCTCTCACTCTCCTTCAGACACACACACACCACTGTTAACCATGACGCTGCATGGAGAGGAGCCTCTTTGGCCTGTAATTACATCCATAAATTACATCCACCCCCCCCACCCCTCTCCCAGGCAGGCGCACACACACACACACCACACACACACACACACACACACACACACACACACACACACTCTCTCTCTTTATCTTTCAATTCAGTAATGGATTGTATTACGACAGGCAGGTCTCCCTGCTCAGAGTAAATATGCCATCTCACTAAAGCACACATACTGTATGTCTGACTAGCATCACACCATTAGACATTCAGAGCTGGGTTTTATGGAGGAGCGATTGGGAGAGGAGGTTAAAAAAGGACAGGTGCTCTCTCTGTGAAAGGCTCAAACTGAATTCTAGGAATTCCAGGAACGCTTCAGTCTAACAGTATATCTTGTCTGTGTGTGTGTCTGTCTGTGTGTGTGTCTGTCTGTGTGTGTGTCTGTCTGTGTGTGTGTCTGTCTGTGTGTGTGTCTGTCTGTGTGTGTCTGTCTGTGTGTGTGTCTGTCTGTGTGTGTGTCTGTCTGTGTGTGTGTCTGTCTGTGTGTGTGTCTGTCTGTGTGTGTGTCTGTCTGTGTGTGTGTCTGTCTGTGTGTGTGTCTGTCTGTGTGCGTGTGTCTGCGTGTGTCTGCGTGTGTCTGCGTGTGTCTGCGTGTGTCTGCGTGTGTCTGCGTGTGTCTGCGTGTGTCTGCGTGTGTGTGTGAGAGAGAGAGAGGCAGACTGAAGAGTGTTGGCTGCTCTTACCTCGTGGTAGACAGAGGGCTTGGAGAGTGAGGGGATGGTGAAGGAGAGCAGCTTGCTGTTGCCTTCTTTGTCCACGATCTCCTGCAACAGCACATGGGGGGGGGGGGGGCAGACAGGCTTTCAGCACAGCACGCACAATGCTTTGTTTGGTTACCTCAGTGTGAGGGAGCGAGTGTGTATGCGTGTTGATTGGTTCAGAGACCTCAAACACACACAAAATCCACATTTTCTGAAGCAATCTCGGTGTGCTTGTTTGGATGGGGCACGATTGCTTCTACATGTGCCAATTCAAAGTGTGTGTGTGTGTGTGTGTGTGTGTGTGTGTGTGTGTGTGTGTGTGTGTGTGTGTATCCTTGTCCTTGTACATCTCTCTGCATGTCCTGGCCTCTGGGAGGGTGTTACTCATCGGCTGTTGCCCGCGGCAACAGCTAATAGTTTCAGAGGGCCAGCAGAGCGCTGCGCTCCCCCTGCGGAGCTTAGGCTCTTAGTCACCACGCTCTTTAATATCTCACTGCTGCTCACGGCCAGATCACCACACACACACACACACACACACACACAACTCACTCACTCGTGTACAGGGACACCTGCACTCACACACACAAACCACACATGGAAAACATGTGAAAACTTTTACAGCCACATTCATATGCACACTCACGCACACACACAAATACCAATCAGCAAATATGAATGATCGCTGCACGAGCCAGACTCTGGAAGGCTCAGAATGACGCAAGTGTAATTAGTCATGTGACTGCATAGAGAACTCTCTGATATGACTGCGCAAAGCATTCTCTCTGAACAAACTCAGCCTGTGTTAAAGCCCCTTCAGATTGCCTGCTCTCTCAGACTCCCCTCCCCCCCCCATCTTACCAGGTTGTAGATGCCCAGCAGGAGGGCCTCGATGCAGCCGTTGCTGTGGCGATCTCGGCTGGCGGTGAGGCGCAGGTACACCCACACGAGCTCGGGCAGGAACTGCAGCGTGAAGCGGCGCAGGCGTTCCTCAGAGCTGCGGTACAGCTCAAACAGCTGGTGACACACCGGCTCCAGCAACTGCACGTGGGAACACACACACACACACACACACACATTAAAATATAAAAACACAAATGCGTTGCTTACACACACCCACACAGACGTCAAAACAAGTCACATACATATACACAGACGCACATACAATAGAATACAAACAAATGTCAAAACATACACACAGGGGCATCGCATGCACACACACATCAAACACATGTCAAAACACCAATGCAGACATAGAAACAGTACCACACACACACACACACACACACACACACACACACACACACACACACACACAGACGCACAAACAAACCTTAAAGCACCCAAGGTCTCACACTTAAAAGGGTCAGCTTTTATACAAACCCTACGAGTGAGCAATCCAACCCTCGGCTGTGAGCCCATGATCTAACCTCTGTTCACGCATCACCCAGCTTTACGCCAACACTGAACGGAGACGCCGCAAACAGAGAGCGATACTCTCCATCTCTCTCTCACGGCGTTTACCAGTGTTTGTGTACAGTCAAGAGAGTGTAGTGTGATGGTGAACTGATGAGAATCGGTGCTAAAGCACCAGAACATCTCTTGGCTTCTCAAAGCCTGCCTGCCTGTGGCGGCATCTCGCTCAGCGGGGTGCGTGTGAATATTAATGCCTGTGTCTGGCAATGGGATGGAGAGAGAGAGATTGAGGAAACGAATGAAAGGACAGAGATGGAGTGTGAATGTCTGTGCGTGTGTGTATGAAAGAGTGTGTGTATGAGTGTGTGCGAGAGAGAGAGACAGACTGTGTGTGCGTGTGTGTGTGTGTGTGAGTGTGATGGATCTCTGTTGAGTAGAGAAGGAGATGGCTCTCTGGCCTAGCTGGGTGATTCATGGCCCAGGTCCACCTGCAGCCACAGCAGCCACTTTATTTACTGCCTTCAACATGGACATAGCCCATCTCTCAGGACATCACCCCCCACACACACACACACACAGACACACACACACACAGCAGGAGAGAGAGAGACAGAAACGGACAGAGGGAAGGATAGAAGGAGGGCAGAAGGAAAGGCAAAAAGAAAGCAAGGAAGAAAGAGAGAACCAAAGAAAGGCAAGAGAAAGAGGTAAAAAGAAAGACCGACAGCAAGAAAGGGATGAAGAAAGGAACAAAACAGATACCCAAAAATGTCTGAACAAAATAGCATGCCATGTGATTAGACCGCAACATTGGCACTACAGGCGAACCAGAGTCCAATAAATGGATTTCTGATGGCTGGGTGTTTGTATTTGAGGCTGAACCATACACGACCCTCTCTCCGAAACGAGCCCTCCTCCTCTCTTTACACACTGCGTGCGTCTCTAAGAAGTCGCCGCTATATTGAGTTTGGCAGCAGAGTCAGACCTTCCACCCAATTTGTCGCCGACGCTCGGACCAATCTCACGCTTTGGAGGCCACGCCTGCGCTGCTCCTGCCGTCGGAACCGAGGCGTCCGCCAGAGCTAATGGAATCTGGAATCATGGGAGCGGAACTCCCAGAGTGCTTTGTGAGAGGAGAGGAGCGTTGTGGTGGATCTCAAACAGCTGGGCACACATGTTTCTCTATTTAAAAGCAGCTCTCACATGAACACTGTAAGGACACCAACAATGAGGAGACTGTGATGGTGCCTATGGCTGCACAGGGAATGAGATCTATATATCCATTCCTGTATTTGTATGGGCTTACAGAGACTGGTAGCCACATTAGCTAGGCAAAACAATATTTTTTACGACACTATGATTCTTGTTGAATGGGGCAATGCATGAATGCTTTTATTGGATGGGGAAATGATTTCATACTGTACACTGAAATACCACAGCACTGAGTGCATGTATCCGTTTATGCACAACTGCCATTTGGTTATTTTGAAACGCTACCTCAGGCGAATGTGTGGATTTCAGCCCTGTCTGCCTAACAGTGCGAGTTAAGTGGCCATGAAGAATGGGTGAAAGGGTGTGTGTGTGTGTGTGTGTGTGTGTGTGTGTGTGTGAGAAGAGTGCTTGTGCGCATTTGTATGTGAGTGTGTAAATGCGCGAGTGTGAGTGTTGTCATGTGTCTGTGTGATTGTTCTCTCAGTCTGAGGCGCCTATTTTGAGACAGCTCTGAGTTCTGACAGATCCTCTCTGTGATGGCCATGCCAGGAGGTCACAAACCTCCCCACTCCAGACCCCCCCCACACACACACCTGTCAATCATCTGCCCCCCCCCCCCCCTTCCGCTCGCTGTCTCTCACATCCCCCTCTCTCCCTCACATAAATCTCCCTTTCCACTCACTCCTCTCTTTATCTTATTCCGCTCTCTCTCACTCTCCCTTCCCCTTTACCATCTTGCTTTCCCTCCCTCACCCCTTTCCCCCTGAGTCAGCAGTGAAACCCTTCCCCTACATAAGAGCAGTTTAAATCAGCCTCAGCAGAGTTAATGTGATGGGTGTGACAGAAGGGTCCACCCACCTCGTTGTGGGGGTCCTGGATGACCCTGTAGAGCGCCGTGACCAGGTGCTTCTTCTGATGGAGGCTGCCCGCGTAGCTGGGGATCTGGGTGTCGGGTAACGTCTGAGGAAGAACAGATAGAGGCGTTCATGTTATATATATAAAAATAACACACACGCACACATAATCCTACCTCATCCACACCATATCCTATTAAAACTGCATATGGGTTCACCCCTAGTACCACCCTCAGTGAAACACTCCCTGCATGTTCCTTCACATGCCTCTGTTTAACGTGAGGTAACTGAATAGATTAGCCTTATTACCATCGGAAGTGCAGACTGAACTGCAGAATGCTAGCTCACATTGAACGGTTTTACAAATGCCACGCATGAAAGAGACCCGTGATATAATTTGGCCAATAGAGCACAGCCCTCTAGTAGGCAATCACTCTTTTGGGTTGTCAACGTCCTGTGGATCCACACCGTCAAAGTTATATGTTTGGAAACATTAGTAGGAGGACATAAAATGTCGCAATCTCCATGATTTGCCTGAAAAGTAGACCAAGTACGTCTGGTTGATCACGATATAAAATGGTCAGATCGCCCACCCCCATCATAAAGTAACATCTTTCTTGCCATTGGTAACCCATCAATTCAAACATCTATACTGTTTACTCAGCACTGACAGACAGGAAGAGCACTTAAAGACTTCCAGTATGGGTGGTTGAGGGATGCTGACGTCACGGCCCTGTCTGGCCCTCCGTGGCCTCGCCCACCTAGTGTGCCTGCGCTCGCTCACCCCCTCTCTGCGGCAGGTGAATTGGTGCAGAGGTGTGGTGGATCTCTTCCTGATTGGCAGGGGATAAGAGGCCTGCTCTCTGGCTTGGGCTCTCCCTTCCTCTCCAACGGCGTTTGGCTTTTGTTTTGCCGTTTTGCCAACACCCCTAGACACTGACTGGTGCTACACTTTTTGCTTTCTTTCCACCATACTGACGTTCTTCACATTCTTTATCAACTCTTTGATAAATGTACTTCTCAAATGTCAACTTGCATGTGGTCTCCCCTTCATGTTGCCATGCTGTGAGTCAGGCGTGTGTAACACTGAGTGAGTGCCTAATGGACATCAATAGAGCCTAAGAGGCGTCTTAAGAGTTGTGTGAACTCCTGGCCAACTCTCAGGACTGCATGAGGCATAGCAGTGGGCAGACAGTTTGCACCGCTGCGCTGCTTGAGTTATTAATGTGGGGCCAAACATCTATCTAAAAGCCATGCAAAGTAATGCTCTGTGCTTTACACTAATAGATGCAGACAGAAGATCACACACACACACACACACACATCAGAGGCCAAAGCTGAGAGGAGAGAACAGAGCAGCATGTTCCCTGATGTGGCACACAGTCATGTTGTCTGACTCACAGCTCTCTCAAACACACACACACACACACACACACACACACACACACACACACACACACACACACAGTCTCTCTCTCTCTATCTATCTCTGGCTCATACACACACACACACACAGCTGTATAGAACACATGGGCATTTCTAGTCTCGCCCATGACAGCGTAGTGACCGGCTGAGAGGACGAATCCCTAAGGACGCAGCACAGCTCCTGCGGGAGCAGCCAACCATTCCACTCAATACCCAAGAGGAGACATGAGAGAGAGGGGAGGGGGGGTTGAGAGGAAGGAAAAGAGAGAAGAGGAGAGAAAAAGAGAGATTAAGAGAGGAGATGATGAGAAATGTGAAGGAGAGAAAGAGGGAGAAGAGGCAAGACAGAGAGAGAGAAAGAGGGAATGGGAAAAGGGGGATAGAGAGATGTGAAGGGGCATAGAGAGGGGGAAGGATAGAGAAGGAAGAGACAGATGGAAATAGAGCAGAGGAAGAAAGAGACAGAGGGATTGAGAGGGAGGATGACAGAGAGAGAGAGAGAGAGAGAGAGAGAGAGAGAGGTAGAGGCGCAGAGACCCCCTCTGCACACATTTGGATCAAAAAGAACAAAGTAAATTAGTCTGAGCAAATTAGGCAAAAATCACATGGGCCCTGTCTTAATTCCAGCCATAATAGCCAGGCTTAACTCAATTTGGAAGAAACTGGGCTCTGGTCTGTGCAATCCCTTCCAGCTCTGAGCCTCTGCATTAATGTGGTGTGTGTGTGAGACAGAGTGAGAGAGAGTGTGAGAGTGTGTGTGTGTGTGTGTGTGTGTGTGTGTGAGTGAGAGAGGGAGTGAGAGCGTGTTGAAGGCTGAGCAGAGCGGAAGCTAGGATCAGACGTGAATATGTGGGGATTTCCACAGCATGCTCACCTTGAATTCTGAGAGCCATTCCTCCACCACCCCTCTCTCGGAGTTCAGCATCTTCCTCTGAGAGAGACATACAGACAGACAGACAGACAGACAGACAGACAGAGAGAAGGAGGGAGGGAGAGAGATGGGAGAAATATTAAATCATGAATAAGTCATCCTCAAAACCCATCACGTCTCAGTGACCTTTAGGTGTTGGTAAGGACATCCGAGCTAGTGACATCACCCAGTGTCACAACACTGCGTCACACACACACACCTTCCTCACATTTTCCTCTCCCGCATGCTGATCTGTTCACTCGAAAAAAAGGAAAGAAGAAAAATAGAGAAAAAAAAGAAAACCACTCCACATCCACCCTGCGACTGCTCTCCTCCCTCCCTCCCTCCCGCTACCCCAGAGCATCAGTCACGGCGGGTCTGGAGGCTCCGCACTGACAGATATTAAACCCAGCAACGCTGACACAACAGACCTGTGCTAAAAGCCTCCCAGGCCCACACAGCCAAATGAGAAAAGGAGAAGAAAATGAATGAGTAAAAGAGGAAGAAAACGGAGGGAAGGAGGCAGGCTGGCGAGCGAATGAAAGAGTGAGCGAGCAAGTGAGAGAGAGCTCAGAAGACTGGACGCAGTTATGTAAGGAGCACTGCTGTCACTGCGAATCGAGCCGTGTTTATCTGCAACGCACAGAAACACACGCACACACTCATACAAACACACAAACAAGCATACACACACACACACACACACACACACACACACACACTGCATGCCCTTGAGAAAGAAAATCAGTGGAGCCCTGGCACGCATGTTCGTGAGGCTCGGTTGGTGCAGATTGTGCAACTGATGAATGTGCACAACCCAGTGAGGTCATGGCTACCCGATTGGTGTCTTATGAGACAATCTAGAGAGTATTGCTCAGCACAAAAACATAGGCCTGTTACTCTGGAATTAGAGTGTGCCATTTCTCTACAAATACCATCCTCATCAACTGGAAATAATGAATGCAGGGGGATAGAGGAGAAGTAACGATAATCTCTGAGCCATTATGGCTGCCTGACGGACATCGGACGTGACCATCTAGACAGCACTGCTCAGAATGAACATAAGTTTGGGCACCCCTGGTCAAAATTTCTGTTACTCTTAATAATTAAGTGAGTAGAAGATGAAATGATCTCCAAGAGGAGAGATGAAGCATTATTTTTAACATTTTAATCAAGATTAGTGTATCATGTTTGTTTTGTACAGTTTGAGGGTAAAAAGAAAAAGGAAAGGAGACCCATGCAAAGGTTTGGGCACCCAAGAGATTTGAGCTCTCAGATAAACTTCACCAAGGTCTCGGACCTGAATTAACTTCAGGTCTGAGGTTCACAGCTATCGTTAGGATTTCAAAGCTTTATAAAATACTCCGACTCCTCCAATCTTGTCCCACCAATCAGCAACCATCGGCTCCTCCTAAGCAGCTTCATAAAAATAAAAATAATTGATGCCCACAAAGCAGGAGAAGGCTATAAGAAGATGGCGAAGCGTGTGCAGGTGGCCGTTTCCATAGTTCGAAATGTAATTAAGAATGGGCAGTAAACAGGAATGGTGGAAGTCAAGTTGAGGTCAGAAAGACCAAGAAAACATTCCGAGAGAACAGCTTGTGTGTTTTCATTTTCCTTTTTAGCAATCCTACATTTGACCGCAAAAGGCCTTCAGGAGGACATTGTGGAGTGGTGGTCCACTGTTTTACTGTGCAGCGACACCTGCACTAATATGACCTTTCCTGCATCCTCACCACAAAATGTAGCATGAGAAGTTAGCAAAGGAACATCTAAACATGCATGCAAGGTTTTGCCATAGCCCTCACAGTCCCCCAACCTAATCATCATTGAAAGTCTATGGATAGGCCTCAGAAGAGCAGTGCATGCAAGACAGCGTAAGACTCACAGAACTAGAAGCCATTTGCCAGGAGGAAAGGGCGAAAATCTCCCAAACAAGAATTGAAAGAGCCTTAGCTGGCTTGCCAGGGGCTATTATTAAGTACTGACCATGCAGGGTGCCCACACTTTTGCTTCAGGCCCTTCTCCTTTTTTGTTATTTTGAAACTGTAAAAGATGGAAATAAAAAAAGTAATCTTGCGAAGAAATGTCAAGTCATGAAATGTCAAGAAATGTCAACAGAAATTTTGATCAGGAGTGCCCAACTTTTTGCATGTCACTGCATTTTGATTACATGTCATATTTGAATGAATGAATGAACAATTGCATAATCGGCTTCCTTCTCAAAGAAAACATACGCAGGCTCTTTCTGAAGTAAAGTGTTCCAGCTTTGTGTCGTGAGCAGACAGAGCACTTAAGAGCACGTGGTCGGTGACAGACTGACTGACTGCACTGGTGTATTTGTATATGTGTGTTGCTCATTACTGAGAGGAGACAGGGATAGACTGCAGCTCTAATCAGTCATGAGGAGATGGATTGTGGGAAATGGTGGCTAGGAGTGATGCAGGGATGTCGAGAGAGTGTCAGGGAAATGAGAAAACTCAGAGCCCCCTCCTACCTGGATGATGAGCCCACTGCTGGAATTACATTACCACCATGAGCGTGCACACACACACACACACACACACACACACACACACACACACACACACACACACTCCCTCTCAGCAATATCACTATCGGTCACAGACCATTTATCCTAAATACGTGACTGGGGAAGATGAAAGTGGAGGACACTCTGGTATGAAATTACACGATTACACTGTTCAACGATAGCGGCGACTCGCTAACCTCCTGCTCCAAGTGAGACAGGCGACCGGAAACTGCCCACTGAGCCCCCCCATCTGCAACACTCAAAATGGTTCGGCCTGTTTGGCTAACAAAAACTCCAAAAGGGGTCCATATGATCGTGGAATAAAATAGTTGTTTTCTAACGAGTCCATGATTTTATTTTTCTTCCAAGAAACCTCAATCCTGTGTATTGCAGTAACTCCCTGGATTTTACACCCAACAGACTTAAGAGCAGCTAAACAAATGCAAATAAAGAGGTAAATAAAAAGGCACTTAAGGAAATAAAGAAAGAGAAACGAGTTTAGAACCTGGACAATTCGACTCACTCACTCCCAAAACTGATTTCCTAACGCTGGTCTGTTTCATTTGGCACAACAATTCCTTGCTCCTGCCATTGTCAGGAAGCTTCCAGCTCTTCGTTTCTCCCTCCCTCTCCACCAGCGCCCGCTGCCTGCCCTTCAACAGTCTCTCGTCTTACACCTAGTTTAGATGAGAGGGCTTGTTTGTGAGCTTTGTGCATGTGTGGTTCACTGTCTGAGTGTGAGTGTGTGTGTGTGTGTGAAACCATTAGAGAGGGTGTGTGTGTGTACCTGTGTGTGAAAGGAGAGAGTGTGTATGAGATAAAAGAGCGTGTGCGTGTGTGTGTGTACATGTGTGTAAAGGGGAGTGTGTATGAGGTAAAAGTGTGTGTGTGTGTGTGTGTGTGTGTGTGCGCCTCTTCGGTGGGGAGGAGGTACCAAATCTGCTCTGTGCCAGACGCCCTAAACCCGATTGGCTTTCCTCCCCATTCTCTGGCAACCCCCTCTCGATCAATCACTCGCCTCTCTGGCGGGCTGCTGCTGCTCAATCATAGTTTGGCCGGGCTCTCTTCTCCGCTCATAATCCTGTCTAAAGCTCCAGTTCGCTCACTCGCTCACTCACTCACTCACTCTCACTGAGGGCCACTCATTCAAACGCATGACTCATGCAAAACACTTCAAATGAAGTTAGCTTGATGTGTGTAGCCTGCAAATGATACATCTGTGGTCACGGCGGTTAATCAAGTTCGGAACTGAGAAGTTAAACACCTCAACTGCTGACAGTGTGTCTCTGGATGTGATGGTTAATCAAGTTCAGAATTAAGGATGCACGCTTTGAAAGAAGGGTGGTTCGATTTGTAAAATACGGCTTTTGCAAAATCAATAGTCTTGAATTCTGTGGTTCAGCTAATAATACCCCTGCAGAGTAAATCAATCGGGGAGATGCCATATTTTAATAGTACTCATGGACCAATGCCACAGAGTGTGTGTGTGTTTGTGTGTGTGTATGTGGGGAGTGTGTGTGTGTTGGGAGTTGTAAGACTGCAGCCTCACCTCAATCCTCCCAGGATTCAGTTGTCCACTGAGGGAAGCAGCCGTGCCGCCTTGCAGTCACACATCACACATCAAGCTCTGACGCTCACCTGGAGAGAAGGACAGAAAGACGAATGGAGGGAGAGAAGGAGGGAGAGATTGAAGGGGGAGAGAGAGGGAGAGAGGTGGGAAAGAGGAGAGAAAGAGAGGGGGCACAGCAGGAAAGGTAAAGTAATTATGAGGGGGGAAAAAAGAAGCGAGGGAAAGAAAAGAGGAGGAGGCAGAAAGGAAGGATGAGAGAAAGAAGAACACAAAGAGGGGAGAATGAAGAGCATGTCAGATTACAGGTCATTATAAAGCTGCTACAGACAAACATGAGTTCTAAAAAAAGGACACAAAAGGACTTGACTCTGCACCTCCAAAACACCAATGTTCCCAAAAGCCCCCCTCTACTCCCACACAGATGTCAGAAGCACCCCCTCCACACACACAGCAGGGCCCGAGTGGGAGGGGATATATCCAGCCTAATCTTCAGACAGAAGCGTTAGACTGTGAGGGTGTGTGTGGAGTAGGCTGGTGTGCCGTGAAGGAGCAGCCGATCTAAATTCAAATCCATACATCGCACCACCACAGCACTTTCACATCTCCGCACGGCCCGTCTCTCCCTGCCCTGATATCATCTGATGCTGAACAGACACGGAGCTGCTCAATCATCGAGCGAATTACTGCGTCAGCTTCAAGCAGTCAGTCCCACGACCTCCCCAAGTAAGTCTGTGGGACAATCAAGCGTACGAACACTGAAGACACAAACCACAACACCAGATAGCATCGCACACGGTGCCTATTATAACAAGCGTTCCAGTTTCTGAAAGATGTTAAAGTGGCGACGTTTGTTCTCGAAAAGGCGCAGTCATCCAACATGAGTCATCAGGATTCGCAGACTCACGCCGTCTCATCTTGTTCCCTTTTTCCCCCCTCCTCTACTTTTTTTTTGCTTTGTTATGCCATGAAACGCAGCGCAGCTTCAAAAGAGCCCAAGATGAGAAACGCGGACGGAAAAATACATCTCATGAGTCAGTGAGTAACAACCTGCGGCCAAAGACAGCACAGCTGACAAAAAACTAAATTAAAATCTTTTGTCACTGCAAGAGGTAGCACGGAGTCACACCGCACAGTTACACATACGAGCAGGATGAATCCAATGGCCTCCACTCTCTAAAAAAAGCAGACCCCAGAGAGCTTTTATGGGGTCCAAGAGCGAGAGAGAGAGATAGAGGGAAGCATTTAGTGTGGAGGGGGTGGGTCGCTTCCTCCATAGAGACAAAGTTGAACCATAGAGAACGGCCTACTCAGTCCTGCATCCGCTGCCATGCCAGTCAAATGGAGGCTGAGCCAAGGTCTCCATGGCTACTGAGGCTCTCCAGCTCGGCGACGGTAGCCAAGGAGTAGGCCCAGCGGGGGATGAACGCAGATTATACGGCAAATCCCATTAAAGCTGCACTCGGTTATCTGCAAGATTTGATTTGCTTAAAGACTGATTATCCTTTAAAGACCAACAGCAGTGCATGAAACTAATTGGCTTTTTTTTTTTCTCCTCTCCCAATGTCATTGCTACATTGTGTGGTCATTTTTATGTCCTTGGTGTTACATAATTTGTCATCAATAATAATACTACCATGCAAAAGGTCCTTTAAAAACAAACAGTCGTAGCAAGCAAACAAACAAACAAAACTTTACCATAAAATTTTATTTAGGTTAATATGGTTAAAATATGCTGGGATGCAATCTACAACTCTCCATTCATAAATGGGAGTAATGAAACTTTAAGCTCCAGCTGAGTCTGTGGGCCTGTCAGACAGATCCAGGGCCAGACAAGCTCCAGTACCTCCAGCCGTCAGTATGTAGGACGGGGGGTAGGTAGAGTGGTGGGGTGGTGGTGGTAGGGGGGAAAACTGCAGGCTCTAGAAATAGAGCAGCGCTTCGAGTAACATCATCCCACAGCTGCCTGGCCTCTCCACACAGATGTCTCCACAGCGCATCAGTAGAGTGTTTGACTCAGTAACCTCTAGGCCTCAGCACCAGAGAGAGAGAGAGAGAGAGAAAGAAAGAAAGAAAGACAAATAGAGAGTGAGAGAGAAAGAAAGAGAGACAAACAGAGAGAGAGAGAGAGGAGAGAAAGAGAGAGAGATAGAGAAGAGAGAGAGAGAGAGAGAGAGATAGAGACAGGAGACCAGGCAGCTCCAGGCATGTGGCGAGTGGCATCTGATGGGGTTTTTGTTTAAAAATTCATGGATGACCTCGCAGTGCACCTGGAATTTACATGATGGTGGTGTCTTTTAGAGAAGGTTGCCATTACCAAAGTCATCGTCCATTGAGAGTAGGCTACAAAGAGAGTGCCTGTATGCTACCAATCAAGACCCATCGTGTCAATGCCCTGAAGCTTTAGATCCATGGCTTCAGATTTTACAGGAGAAAAGTTTGATTGTATAATATGCATAATGATCGTATCATAAACTAGAAGGGCCCTGGGAGAGCGCAGACCTCCGCCAAGGTTAATCTCAATAGCAATGATAGCAGCAGGGAAAAATCCTTTGTGGATCCGCTCCAAACTTTTATGGGTTCTTCCCTGGCTCATGCTACACCTTTCCACCAGGTTTCATGAAAATCGGGCCAGTAGTTTTTCCATAACTCTGCACTGAAAACATAACCTCCTTGGCAGAGTAAAACAAAAAACAAAAAAAACCACACAAAACCAAAAGGAGTCACATGCTAGGGTAGATTGTTTTTGTAACCAATGTCTCATGGCTGACATGAACTGACGGTTAAGCAACAGCTCACACAGGGCCTAGGCTATACAGTCCTCTGCCCACGGCATCCAAAGGTGAGCTGGCGGCACCATCACATTGAGTTTAACAACACCTGCAGCCATCAATTCTGCTGTGAGGGCCGAGGGCTTCAGGCCGTGAGCGATGACACTAGGTCGTCCCTAAGCCCGAATGGCCTCTAGTTTTGGCAGTCACACGTTTCTCGTTTCAGTGAATAACGACTGCAAGCAATGAGGCGTTGCCTAGAGATGGACTATAATGGGGAAAACGAGAAAGTGAATTAAAATCCTCTGCAACCTCATTGACATTAAAACTGATGGAGCACGACAAAACACACACACCCAAACCCACACACACACTAAACATTACACATTGTGAGCATACGCCTGCAGGTTGAGCTCCCATTCTGGGCTCCATTGTTGACTATTTGTGGCGGCGGGCTAATGAGGGGAAACATGGGGAACAATAAGCACACTTTTCCGAGGGCCATTCTTCAGTGGTGGCGCATCGACGGAGGGACATCCAGCACCACGTCCTGTTTACCACACTCCTCTCTCGTCACGTCACGTCACGACACTACGCTTTGGAGCTCCATCAGCCTGAGCAGCTGGCCAACCTGCAGGGCAGCATATACCGGTGTGTGTAGATGTAAATATATGTGTGTGCGTTCACATATGTGCGTCTGTGTGAACATGTGTGTGTTTATGCCTATGAACTTTTGTGTGGGAGAACATGTGTGTGTCTGTGTATGCATGTGTAAGTGTGTGAATAGGAGTGTAAAGGTGTGAATGAGTGTGTGTGTGTGTGTGTGTGTGTGTGTGTAAATGCGCATGTGTGTATGTCCACCCTCACGGACATCCAAACCGACTTAAGCCGTCAATAGTCGATCTTGACCCAGGTCCCACTGTGGCCGACCCATCAGCGTTAAGAGAGTGGCGAGAGTACACCGAAGGACGGGAAAAATAGAGCTCTGTGTGTGTGTGTGTGTGTCAGAGTTAGAGAAACAGAAATGGAGTATTCATAGACTCACAGAGAGGCCTATTCTAGTCATGAATCAGGGCCATGTGATGGGTGTAGTGCTTTTAGAAGGGCAACTCCACGCTGTCTGAATGAAGTGGGAGAGAGGAAGTAATTTGAATGTCAAAGCCTGAACAGTAGAGCTCTTTTATGTCTGTCCGCAGGAAATGCAATATTTACCTTTAGAGCATTTAACCAGTTTAATGAATGCTTACCGTCTACTGAATGCTTATGAAGGGCTGTGTACCAGAATACAACTGAAATAAAGCTGCATTTGAAAAGAAGCTAGTTTTGACACACAAAGGGACCATTATGCCACATTTATATTCTTCCACTCTTAACCGAAACTTAAACCAGACACTGTTGTGCTGGACTAAATATATATTCTATTCATGTTCCTAGTTCCCTGACTGTGTGTGTTTGGGGTCCATACATGTAAAACCCAGTTCTTACTCCAGCCTTAAGTTGACGCGCTTCAAGCACGGTTCGGTAAGTTGATGGGTTTTAGTTGATAGTTGATTTATTGCAAAATAATAAAGATGAAGAATTATGTACCTGAATTGAGATGATTGTACAACCTGGAGGTGCGAAACAGCAGAGGTTCAAAGTTTTCCGTATTTCCAATTTGTTGTGCTTTCTGCGGTCAAAAAACCTTTTGGCTGCATGCCTGCCAACTTGTCTCTGAAGTGTCGCGTCCAGACTGCTTTAATTATCTCCACGAGGTCAGGTGCTGCAGTCAACGCAATTTCGCACCTCCAGGTTGTTCAACAGTACACAAAGCAAATCCAAATACCAACAAAATATTATTTAATTAAATTATGATAAATGCAAAACACTTATCCTAATATTTCATAACTATAAATAATAACAATAAACAAAACCCATTCTGGCTCCAACAATACATGTATGTATGTATATTAATAGTAATTAATTGTATACCATATATTTGGAGACCCAGTCTTGGATTTGGTCAGTCAGGAACAGGTTTAATCTTGAACAACGGTGGCCACCATTGTGAGACAGAGCCTGAGTTCCACTCACTCAGAGCTTCACCTAAGACATATCTGATTATCCACTGAAGGATTGCTGTTAAATGCTGTCTGAGAACAAGGGGGTGTCATCCTCTATATTCATGAGGTCTTGGAGACACAAGTCTCTGAGCCATTTGCTGACACTATCATGACACTTTCAATACACTGCTTCAGGATAATCTCTCTTCTCTAACCAGAAATGATTACATTCTAACTTAAGTCCAAATAAAAGTAACAATTACAACTAGGTATAAAATACATTGAATTATTGACTATGGCACATCCTTATTAACTATACATCTTAAATTCTGGTTCCTTCAATCTGTATGTGTGTATTAAGAGAAGAAAAAAAACTATACATTGTAGTATCGCAATATGTTTTTGGCACAATATTATCACGATAAAGTGGTGCCAAGTATCGCAATATTAAATTAAAAACATGATTTTCATTTTATTTCAGTACATACGTCTGCTTCTGAAGTCCACAAGATGGCAAAGACCGCGTTATTCTCCTGCATCACAGTGGAAATGGGAAAAATGTACCGCGCCAAGATGCCTGCAGAGACTCCCAGTGTACGAAACATAATATATGGGAGAAATAAGTTGCAATGTATCACAGAATCAAATTGCAAACTTTTTTTTATTTATTATTTTAATCGCAATAATATTGATTCTTGGGCCATCGTGATAGTATTGTATCATCACCTATGCGGCAATTCACACCCCTAATGTGTGCGTGTGTGTGCGTGTGTGTGTGTACGTGTGCTTGCACGAGCAGCAGGTGTCATCAGTGTCCTTTTTTTCCCCTCCTCCTCATCATCTCCACACCTAGCAGGCGGCCAAAGCTCATCAGCCTACGCTCTGTCTGTTCCACTCGCTCATGGTGCCAAAAACACACGCCATCCTCCCTCCCATGACAGCCGTCCAGACCAGACCTGTCTCTCTCCCCCCCCCACCACTAATGGACACCACCACATGTTGCCTCCCAATGTCAATGCCTTTCCTCTTCTGCACGGTTGTGCAAACACTTCTCTTTCCCCCCCCAACTTCCCCACGTCCAAAAACCAAGAGCAAAGGACAAAGGTTATATGATGATTCATGATTCTGTGTAACAGATGTCTCTGTTAGCCCTCTTTCTGCCAATATCTAATGGAAAATGTTGCTGGATATTAACTTGAGGGTGGCTTTTCACAAGGACACTACTGTTAGAAATGAATGATTTTAGGGGTAAAATGATACAAATACGTTTCTGCTTGACTATAGGATATAGTCACATGGAGTGTATGTGTAGCTATGGTGAGAGTACACAACAACGTGCAAACAGTTAGAGACAAGATAACTCCTGTAGTCATTTGTGTCCTTATGTGTTCATCTGATACACTCTAGGTTCCCGATTAGGATATTAAAGACTTTTTCTTGTTTCTACCCTAGGGGAAACTGGTACACCCATAGATGACCATGACTATGAGAAGTAACTGGACATCAATCACTATGGCCATTTGTCTAAAAAAAGAAAAGGAAGAAAAAAAAAAAAAGAACTTGACCGTGTCAAGGAGATGGTACGATTGGATCCTCTACCATCTACAGCGCTAAATAAACAACATTAATTCACCAGCGTTTCCACTGGAGTCTCCAGCAGGTGTACCGCTTTCTTTCATTATCTAAAAGCCTTTGTTTCATAATGTAAATTTGTATTAAAACCACAAGAGTGCACGTCGTCAGAGAAAGAGGATGTTTCTCCCTCCAACACCCCCTCAGGGTTGCGCTCACATTACCACATCACAGGTGCTATAAACGGAAAACGGGGGTGGGAGCAGAGAGCATTGTCCCCTTGGTGATTCTGCATTAATTCCAATTAGTTCACAAGGAGCTCTAACCTAATAAGACCAAGCCTCATTTTCAGTCCTTTCAATACGCAATTCATTCATGCGTTGCTGATTTCTATGAGGGAAATCCAACCAATGTTTGAACACAAATACATAAGAACAGTAAAAATGGCAATGCTGACAAGCAAAAACAAAGTGAAAAGAATTATAAAAAAATTGCTCATTCTCACTGAGACACTACATCAGTAACATCGAAGATCTTAAGGTGAAACCTACATGGCCCCCCCCTATCATTACAACACACACACACACACACACACACACACATCCATCATCATTATGGGCTAGTTGCCTCTAGCATTTCTCTGGCCTTGGATGGAATGGAGGCTCGGCTCCATCTGTAGCTGTGGGAGGTCATCTGCAATGGGCTGTTCTCATGCCTCTTGATGGCGCCACTGCCCTCCCCTCTCTCTTCGCACGCAGTGCTCCGTCTCCTCTGGTAGTCTGGGACTGGCCTGAGTGATTGATGGGCAGTGTTTGAGCGTGCCCAGAAGGGGCCAGAGCATAATTACTAAGCTAGATACTTTGTTGCTGAAGTAATGGTTTAGGGCCTTTTAAAGGGCCAAGCTTGAGTGTCTATAGACAGTCATTTCCCATGGGAAAACCGACTCAGGTGAGCCCAACCTCAAGTATAAAACACCCCTCAGATTTGACACAGAGGGAAAGAGAAATAGGTGAGTGTGTGGGGATTAGTCGTTTTTTCTGTAAGAACAACCGAGCCATCGGTTATAAGCCATAATCTGTCGCCAGGCACAAATATCAGCGATAAAACCAGGATCATGACAAATGCTAAGCTGTGCCACATTGACTTCTTAAAAAAATCTACAAGTGCTGTAATACACTGCAAAAAGCAACCCTCAGAGCAGATTACAGAACACAAAAAGGAATGAGGTTAAACGATCGGCCCAATTTCTGTTCTCCTTACCACATGTTTACTGAAAAGTAGCAGTCAAGCAGAAATCACATCTGTTCTTACGGATCTAAAAAACTGCTGAACAGGAACACGAGAGAGACAGCATGTGAGCCGGGTTCACTGACCTCCCTCAGATTCAGGTCCAAGGGTAATCTAGGCTATGTTCTGTTTGAGAGGGAAACCAGGCCTCAGCTCAATGCAACCCAGTGAATCAAAAGGCTCAAACTGCTGATTTTCCTAGATCAAAACTCCCTCCTACTTGCCAAACAGGGCCAACGATTCGATTGAAGACACTAAGGGCTGTATTCTCCCATGTGCGCAAGTCAAAAAAGCACACAGCTAAGGATTTTTCAACCTGGGTCCTATTTTTAGATGAGATGGGTCCAAATCCTTACTAGGGGCCATTAACGATCGTAATCGGTCCAATTAATGTAACTGCAAGAAGGCTATACAATGGAATCCTATGAGGCAAGCCAGCATGTCATAGTAAACCACTTGCTTGCAACACTGACGGGCTCGTAAATGTTATTATAAGGGTGTGACAACATGGAAAGGATCCCTACAGAGATACACCTGTGTCTGTTGACCTCAATAACTGTAAGGAAACTGTAGTGACTGTTTGTACAGTCAGTGTTTTACCTCTCTCTTATTCCAGTCTCTAACATAGCACCCAATTCAGTGAAGAAAAAAAAATTAAACTTTCAAAAACAAGGACATTTCTCAGTGACCTTTAAGGTGCGTTGTTTATAGTGGAGGCAGTGAAATAGGGAGCTACTGTATGTCTAGGAAATGGGTGGCCACCAAGGACTCATCTTCCACTCGTCGCACGGTTTCCTGGACAACATTCAAATGCTGCCACGGAAGCCAGCACACCTGCAGACTTCTCCACACTACCACTCCCCCGGCACATCGTCAACACACACACACACACACACACGTCAACTAAATCTTACATACATCAGCTTGACGACGAAAAACAATACTAAAGGAAAGTAGAAGGGAGAAAAAAAAAAAAAAGAAACTCAAAGGAATCTGTGACAGAAAGACACTGAGCGAGTCCACAAAGAACTGTTACAAATACAAAACTGTAGTAGACTTCGACCTACACAGCTTAGTTCGCCCTAATTTCAGAGTGCTGGGTGTTGTTTTTTCCCCCCAAACCGGATGGAAATCTTTCAAGGTCAGCGTGGCTCGGTGAGACATGAATTATTGAACCTTAGTGGCGAGTCTGTGTGTGTGTGTGTGTTCTCTCAAACTGTCTTCTCCTCCTCTCTCTTGGGAGGTTACTCCTTCCATCTCCCTGCAGATTTTTAATCTTCACTGCAAAAATTAGCCAGAACAGTGATGGATCATAAGAGACTGCTGAAGGATGGAAAGATTTGGTGACGTATGTCCCCTCAGACTAGTGCTGGACACACACATACGTTGCGGGACTTTGGAAATGTCTACACCCAGTGCTGTTTCAGTCCATGGATGCAATCACAGAGCACCCCGCTAATCACAGAGCACCCCGCCACCCCGCCACACACACACACACACACACACACACACACACACACACACACACACACACACACACACACACACACACACACACACACACACACAGAGAGAGAGGTGTCTTGAGACCGCAGTATCAGGTCAGATCCCGTATCTGAACCAACAGTAACCCCAGCAGCCCTCCACCTCCCCTGGTTCTGTGCTGGTGTCCCTCACATGAGACCACAAGCTCACCAGCTACCAGGCACCCCGGAACAGGACTAAAACCACTGACGACCTGGACATTGGAGACAATCACCACTGACCCGGCACCACCCTTCAGAGGGAAAGCCCGTGTAGGATCAGATGCACTCAACGGATAGTGGAGTGGTGCCGCGTGCAGAGTTTATCAGCATCATCATCATCAAAGGCCACGTCATGCAGTCATTCTGGGCCTCTGTGTGGTGGACGCCTGTCCATCACTGGGAATTCAATCTGCCCCGAACTGAGAGGTCAGGAGCTCATATAGATTTCCACAGCGAAGGAGGAGGAGGAGGAGGAAGAGGAGATAGCAGAGTGAAAACACTGAATACTACAGAGGCTATTTGGTTTCAGTCCCCAGTCACAGAGCTAGCTGCTGCTGTTTTTAGTTGGGAGAGAGGAGAGGCAAACTGCGGCCACTGTTGGGACTGGGCGTAGTAGCACGCGCACGCGCACACGCACACGCACACACACGCCATGAAATAGGCGGACTAGGGGACTAAAGGAGCAACAAAGGATAAACAAACACATATTAGCCTTCTAGCTTAATTCTGCTACAGCCTAATATAACCGTATAATTCAGCATTGCAATAGCCTTAAGCTTAACACATAATGGAGGAGAAAATAAAACAATAAAACAAAAAAACAACATATCCCATGGTGCCTGAGGGGGGCAGCCATCACACGGCCAGCACTGTGAGTGCTGAAATAAAATAATAATAACCTCCTGAGACACAGAGCCTGAGAGGAGCTAAGAGAGAGGGATGAAGGAAGAGGGAGAAAAGGGGTGATAGGAGAATGAACGAGAGAAAGCAAGAGACAGACAGGGAAAGCAAGAGAGACAGCAGGAGATGGATGAATTAGCATGAGGAGTGTGTGTGTGTGTGTGTGTGTGTGTGTGTGTGTGTGTGTGTGTGTGTGTGAGAGAGTGAGAGAGAGATCACGAGCAAAACAGATGAGTTAGCAGAAGGTGATTGTTTCTTCTTTTTTTGACCCTCAGCACCTCAATCAAGCAGGCACATGACTGGGTCTTTCCCAGCACACAGCTGCTGACGCCACAGGCCTTTTTCACCCCTGCAGGCGGGAAGAGAGGGGAAGTGGCACTCCACACTCACCCGCCTTGGTGCGCTAACAATGGGACACCTTGAGTTAGCGTGACCAGCGGCTGGTCCCCTTCTCATAAATCAGGAGCTGTGCCCACCCTCAGTGGTGCCCCCATGGTGGCAGAGGCTAGATGCCTGGGCACAGTGCTGGGTACCAGGGCAAACTGTGCTAATGGGGGGGGGGGGTGCAGGACCGGTATCAGACCATGCCAGGGATAAAAAGATGAACTGCCATGACTTCTCAAACTTACCCTGACCTGAGCTCAATATGACACTGGCATAGTAACTGCACACATGCTGTTCCGTGAGGAGACCAAAGGGGTCAAAAGAGGCGAACATCCTCCATCAGAACAATGAGGGGGAACCTGAACCTGCTGAGAAAATCAGCATGAAAAGTGTGATTACTGGTCCCCTTCTTTAGTTGCAATGATCAATGTCAAACACAGCTTCCCAAAATCCTCTTATGTACAAATTTGGAGAGGGGAGGGGAGGAGAAGGGAGAGTTCCCCACTGATGTTCCAATGCAGTTGAACCCTGAGAGTGCACCCAACCGCTCAAGCAGAAATCTTCCACCGAGAGCCTACAAACTTACAACTGACCCAATCGCTCACTGCCACTGGCCACCCAAAGCAGAGCGAAGCAAACCCTGGAGGCTTCAAACACAACTGCCTTTCTGCCAGGTCATGCTTCTCAGTTACACCAAGTGCTAACACAAAGAGGTGGCCATGGCCTCACACGGTCAACACTACTGCAGGAAAACAATGGCTGACTTCTGTCAACAAGCTCTGTGTACAGTAACATCATGCCCCGGAACTTGATATGCTCAGGCTCGTTTCACACCGCCTGCGGTACGTATGCCTGGCAGCTGCGTCACCTGTTGATTTTCATTTCGGCGTGCGCACTGCCTGCGTGAGACGCGTGTCTCAGACGCGGCTCGAGCCACGCAGCAGCCGCGAGTCATGTAGAGCTTCGACATGAAGCCAATTTTTTTTTTTACACGAGGCAAGTGTGAAGAAAGTGGTCCTCAGCAAAAATCGACAGTAAAAGGATGTCATATTGACATCATACCAGCAACATCACATAAACGGACACCTTTTACTGCAGTTTCGATGTCTGGGCTTTCACAAAAATATAAATATAAATATTTTTTAACCATTTTAGCAATTGCATATTATGAAAGGAGAAAGTGAAAGCTGCATGTGTACTATACAGTAATTCAACGTAGGCTACAATTACATTATATCGAGAAGTGAGTAGTTTCCTGTTTCGCTCTCGCTCTAAATGAGGGTAACAAAAGGCACGTGACTGATTTCTGGTTACAACTGGTCAACTTCCTGGTCTTTACTTTTTAGACCATTCATCAATGATGGATGATACCAAACTGGCTGTGCATTACCGGCCATAATCAAAGGCAAACAAAGATAGGGCTGGCAGGATGCTTTAGGCTCCTGTTTAAGATTCATATTGGGTAAGCCTCAGCCTACACAGCACATAAAAGTCCTATAAGCATAAGGTAGAGAGTGATTGCTAAGGTCCATTGTGCTCGCATTGTGCACATTTCAGGATGTGTCACTTCCTGTTCCTGTGGTGTCCGATGTGGGACCTGCGGCAGGGAGCCCTAGTATAATGTAATAGCACTACACAAAATCTGAAGGGAGTAGCGCAATATAAGAAAGAATGGATCCTCATATCTCTACACACACACACACACACACACACACACACACACACACACACACACACACACACACACACACACACACACACACACACACACACACACACACACACACACACACACACACGTCCTCTTCCCCTGACTCTAGGACTGGGCGGCTGGGCCCAATAACACGTGCATTGATCGAAAGGGCTGGGATCATGGAAACGGAACATAGCCTCTTGCAGCGGAACGCTCGTGTGCTGGCTGCCAGCAGAGCTGCCGGTCGATAATTAGTGATCACATGGAGTGGTGGGAGTCAATACTACAGCTCCTGCCCAGCGAGGCTACACAGTGGAGGAGTAAATGCTGTCTGTGAGTGATGAGGTTTTACTCGAATTCGCTCCCAATCAGCCCTAGGCAGCAATGACCGGAGCCTGTCTTCATCATGCAGTCCTATAGAAAATTACATTTGTTTAATATTAATGCCGTTACTAGTCAGGACTATCTGCATCCATCATACAAGCTAAACGTTCCTGATCCTTGTGAAGTCCTGGAGATGTATGGGCAAATCCTGATTAAGAGGGCCCATGTTGGTTCAGAATCGGTTTCAGTTATGAAAGCTAGCATCTAATGTGCCTTTGAATTAGAAAAGAGCACTGTGAATCAGTCAAACAGGAACAAATACCAAGACTGAAGGCTGATTGTGAGCTTCACCCCCCAAAATCAAACAGAAAACCACAGTACTGTGTACAGACGAGCACCCAAAGTTTGCCATTACCTTTTTTTCCTCTCCCCCTCACAGATTCACGAACGAGAAATCCAATCCCATGACATACCAGGATTAAATGTTAACCCAGCGAATGACAAACGTTGACAACAGCAGCAGCACAGCCCTTGTGTGCTCTCTGGGCGTGGGAGCAGCCCCATCAGACTGAAGTCCACAGGTAATCATACAGCAGGTGACACACGTATTGATTTGCCAACATCCTGCCAAGCACTCCAATCCACTTCATCAGAGGGGCCTGGAGCTACTGAAGGGCTCCAGGCATCAAGAGGCAGAAGGGACACAGAAGACCAGCAAACGTCACAGGGGTTTAGGCCACCGAAATCAAAAGGGCTTGAAGATCAATCCTGTTTGCCTTTTGGAGGAAAATGGTGGGGACAAGCGTGACTCGGGATCTCCGAGGAATGTCTGGCCGTCTCTCACGTTTAGATAAGCGGTGTGGCGCATCCAAATGAACCATAGCGTTGCACGTGACGACATGATTTGAATCGCAAATTCCTACTGAGCAGCTGGCTGTACACCTGTGGCATTGAGGATATCCCTAAGGGTCAAATACACATACAGAGTGTGTTTAAAAGACATAAATGATATGTGTTAAGGTAAATACCTCCAGTTGATACTGTGTGAAATAGCAACAGGTAGATATTGACTTCAATTGTAATTTAGCAGCGCCACCATCTTCTGACTCAGAATTACAGATTCCACATTAAGGCCATGAATAAGACATGCAGCCTCTCCACAGAATGCCAGTACTGTTTCCACAAGTTAATGCAGTGAAGAGACCATATGCCACGTCCATCATCTGCAAAACGTTCTAAAATAAACAAACAATAAACAAACACACACATCTTACAGGTCCAAGACTACTCATGTGTTCGGACAGCCATGTCTTGCCCCTTCAGTGAGTGTGTGAACTCTCTCATCTTCTTTGAACTGTGGATGGCAAGATTTCGCCTCTCACCCCCTTTCTCCCGGTCTCCCTCTCTCCCTTTCCATCCGACACGCTCTGTTCGGTCGTGCTAAGTCAGGTGGTGAGTCAGAGCCTCGAGGGCCTCAGAGGCTCACGCTCTGCACTACGAGAGGCGGCAGAAGAACCGACCCCCCCCATCGTGTGTCTTTGCTTGCACCCTGCTTCCATTACTGCAATTTACACAGAAAGTTGGCAAGAAAACAATACAAATAAAAAAAAAGACAAGCCTGAACAGAATACGGTGACATTCATCTTCAGAGAGTAATAGTGACGTTCAGCCCCAAAGACCCCAAAGGAGGAGTTGCAGACATGAATCCACTCACAGACTACCAACCAAACAGACAACACACGTGTGCAGAACACTGCCATTAACCCCTCGCTGAGTCCAGAGGTATTCCCTGGACAGAGGGAGAGGAACATCAGATGCAAGAAGCTGATACAAAGACAAAATACTTCAACCGTCCTAAAACAGGGCCCTGACTGTCCTGATGAGGGAAACGAAACATGCATCAATAGCCGTCGAATGAGCTTTGGTTGCATTTGGCGTGGACTAACATGAAACGACACAAACAGTTGAACGTTCAAGTTCTGTAGTACACTCTGGGAAAACTGAATTCAACTTTGGCTATTTGAGGGGCAGAGGATAGGGGCATCAGGACAGGCCTATTGCAAAAACAGATAGCCTGGGCTGTGTAAACACCACAGGGGCTATTCCACGATAATCCAGGTCTCTGATGAAAAAGGACAAGAGAACTGAAATGTGCTCAGAGAACACCCTGCCCGTGGGCCATGTCCTGCTAGATGTAGCCTAAAGGCTCTAAATGCTACCCAAGAAACAGACAAAGCTGCAGTGTACATACGAGACCTCAAACTGATGCCATATATAGCCTGCCTCAGCATGTGAATTGACTGGTACAGACTGACGGTACGGATGCAACTGTTCACTCTTTTCCATCTTAAAAAAAAAATAGGCCTCAAAGGTTGCCTGGGTCTCTGATTCCCTGCCATGGCCTGTTTTGAGGAAAGGAAACACATTTGGAGGATTGCCACAACGAAACAAGGGGAGGGTGTTGCTCCATATGGAGACTCTGCAGATGGCCCAGGATTAGGTGTAGTCAAGGCAGTAAAACCCTTTTTTTAACAATGAGGTTAAAAATAGGCATTGGATTCTGTCCTGTAAGCAGGGGTAAAAAAAAAAAAAAGACTTACAAGGGTCCAGCATAGCATTCTTCATTCAATAGCATATAGCACCAGGCTTGTGTAATACATGACTTTACACTTCTCTATACCCCGGTTAGCCAGAGCTGCCTCAATTAGTTTCAGCACAAGGACACAGAGATAGCCTACTAGGATTCTTACGAAACCAATCTGGCTCTGGCAAAGATGGTGGGGTAAGGGGATAAGCTGAACGCCTGCATAAAACTCACACTAGAGAGAGTAGAGAGAGAGAGAGAGAGAGAGAATGGGGGGGTAGGGGCAAGTGAGAAAGGCAGAGAGGGAGAAATGAAAAGAGAGTGAAAGAGATAAAGGAGGAGAGGGAGTGAATGAGAGAGGGAGGGAGGGAGGGGAAGAGAGGAGAGGGAGTGAGGGAGGAGAGGATGGCAGGGAGAAAGTGAGCAGATGGTCAGGATTTATTTTGATCTTATGATGCCCCTATGTGAGTGAGGCTCTTCACTCCCCATGGTTCTTTTGGCATTCCAGCACGTACACACTTGGAAGGGCCCTACTGCTTTTATTCTGACAATACGCCAATCACCTGTCCTTACCCACTTCTGCCAATCACCTGCCTTTACCCACTTCTGCCAATCACCTGTCTTTACCCACTTCTGCCAATCACCTGTCTTTACCCACCTCTGCCAAAAACGTTGACTTATCTGTGATGCGTTATGTTCCACTTTATTAGCTTGCCTAGCTAGGACAACACTCAACCCAAGCTTCCTCCTCGCCTTCAAGAGCATAAAGCACCCACACATTTATATATATTCTCTCTCTCTCAAATTCAAATAAGCAAATAAGTGACCCATGTAACAGTATTGCCAAAGCAATGCAATGTGCATACAATCCAACAAACTGTACTACATAAACATACTGACATGGAGCAATATAAGTAGAAAATGTAACACACACACACACACACACACACTAATATTGGGCAATATGGTTTTAGACCATCATGCATCCATAATTTGCCAGGTCTTTTCCCTGACAGATGTGAATCTACCGTGAGTTGCTGTGTAAAGACATCTTAAAAAACTTCAGAGGATTATGATGGGTGTATTGGACCCATGCCTAAAATGTGTCACAAATAGGCCAAGCCAAAATGACAGTCAAACATTTCAAATGGCACAGAAATGGTTCCACGCCATGCATTGTGGCCAACTGTTACAAAAACAAACAAAAAAAACCCTGACACTGAATGATAAGTGACGGCCTAAATTAGAGTGCTGCTCACTGATTGCTCTAAAAAGTCAATGGGTGGGGGAACCTCCCATACATCTCCTCATATTGATTCCACTGTGAAACAGGGGCCAAAGGGAGTCCTGTTAATGAACGAAAGGGAACTAAAACATTGCCTGAGCAGATAATGAAACCATCACTACAGCTCTCAGCAGTCGCTAGGCTAGATTTCTTGTTTGCTGATCGCGACAACACTGCAACAGCAGACTTAATCCACCGGTCCAGACGTTTTCAATGACAGGCTAAAGTCCTGAGCCTGGGATTTGAAATCCATCATTAGTTTATTGTCTAAACAAAAAGGATTTGGGGTGAACAACTGGGGAAGCATGGGCATGCAAAATGCAGTACACGCGTGTGCATGGACAGAGTAGAATTCCACTATTGGCAAAGGGACAGAACTACTAGTGTGGTTTGCCAAGTAATTCAAACAGAGTATTATGTAATTATGGCCTAACTTATAGCTATTGCTGCACTGGCAGGAGAACAAGCACCGCATAACAATGATTCCAATGGACTATAAGGCAAGTACACAGATCTTACCACTGGAAGCTTAGGATCAATCTAGCATTGTGGCAAGTGAGATCTGGCTGGTTATCTGTCTATCTGTAGGGATCATGTTGTTAATGGATACACTGAAAAGTACCATGTTTTCTCCAAGTCTGTCCAAGTAGGCTTGGTTGAAGATGCTCCCGATGGTGACTGACAGATAGACGGTGGGAGTGCCTTCATTTTCCGTGATTTAAACCATTACTCCCAAAACCGACACTAATGCAGGTGAGAACAATATACATTCGGTAACAGTGGCATAGAACAACGAGGATGGACCTTCCTTACCACCTATATTGTTACGTGCTCTAGGACACTTCGTATAGCTAATGAAGGATACATGTCCATGCAATGTACAGCATACATGGTTAAGAGTACCGTGATGTTAGAGTGCAACTTACATAGTGCATTGTACAATCTGGTTGTTTGGTTATCTTATTACCCTAAACTACCATCCAAGTCACGAATCACGTCACCAGAGAATACCATAGGCATTCAATAATATACGCAACTGATATGGTTAGGACTGATGACAACGCTTTTCCACTCTCTGTACAGTAACTGAAACATACGAATATAAACTAACACGTTGCCCCTAATCCACAACCTGAGAAAACATAACAGAGAACTGAGGTATGGTAACGTAACGTTTCACTGTTGATAACAGTGGCTTTATTTTATGTATAGCATTTTTAGAAGACGAGTTGGATTGTTGGCAAACGTTAGCTCGCAGCAGTCCTGCTCTCGAACGTTGATTTAAAACAACCAAGACGTCAGCTAACGATAACTTCAATTCATGCTGAAATACTGCACCAAGCTTAGCTATAACGAGACAATTTTGTCTTCGTGTCGGGTCTTGTTTGGAAAAATACTCACAAAATCTGACACGTGTCTGACGTCGTTACTGCTGGCCATAGGAAGAAATGCCACGCCAGAGGCTAAGTTAGCTGTACAGAACGTTAGTTATCCAAGAGCCAAACGTTGCAAGTCACCTTGTGGGGAAAATAGTACAAATCAAATAATCAATGAACCCTTAACAGTCATACATACCAGAATCTATGAAAAGCTACCCATCATGTTGGTCATCGGTTGTAATTCAGTGTACCTCAAAAATCCACGTCCCCGTACGTGCTAGTCTGGTTGAATCAGTTGCTGGCAGCCTCGTTCGCCCAGTCGACTGCTCATCAGTATTTTAGCTAACGTTAGCGAGTTGACTCCTAACGGAGAACAGAAGCAATGCCAGCTTGGCCACATGCCATGTTATAACTATGGTTAATATTTCTTAGTAACATAAGTTCCTCTTCAGTCATTCAAGTCAGCACTTTCAAATTTGTGCTTCAATGATACCTGACACTCCTGTGACATTTCCTTCCTTCCTGCAGTTTGCTGGTCCACCAAGGCATACAGCTATTGGACAGTTTTAACGAGCGATGCAATTGGATAGGTGAGAGTGCGTCCCAAACCCCTCCACTCAAACAGAATCAGAGGCAATAGGGGGAGAAAATTAAGGAAAAGTAAATGGCATTGAATCCCAATCTGCAACCAGGGAGGTAAATAATGAACCAGTCGTGGAAAGAAAAACCTGACACACCAGGATACTGGCATTAAAGTAATAGAGCATATTGGTTGATCAAAACCACTTTGCAGCAATAGACATAGGTTGTAGACTGATCAAAATAACAAATAACAAACTAACGTAGTTCCACGTGAAGATAAAAAAAAAGTCGTCGTTTAGGTTACGGGGTTGTTGAGGGTTAACACAGGTTGTGCTAATAAAAGAAGTGTGTTGGCCAAAATAAGTAAATTATAGCCTAGGCTACTATGAAATTGCTGGAGGGGGTGCTTAGAATTATACCGTAAAGAGTGGTAAAAAAAGGTACATGTTGCGATAAATCTTGAATATCAACATAGCCTACTCTTATCCTTCAAAACATACCTCGACAAAAAGCAACTAATTCCATCTAAATTAGAGCTCATTAAAGACTAACCCCTTGGCTGCACAAGTTATCTGCCTGAATGCATTTATTGCATGACACCGCCCTCCTGTGGAATTGTTAAGCTATTGACGCGTCGAGTAGTAGCCTACATACCTGACACTTGCTGTAACTGATAGCTCAACTGTTTTTATGTAGAACTGGCTGAATTGATTTGCCGTTGTAAAGTATCAGTCAAAAGTCTGGACATTTGTTGGTGGTATGCCTGTTGTTACACTGACAGCTCTGAGGTATTTTGCTATGCATCTGAAGCTGATTATTACTGATTGTTACTGAAGATAAATGCCAATTTGACTTTTCAGCTAGCCTATAGGTTATCTACTTAGACTGCAAGATCTACCTACCTATCTACTGACAATTCTATCTGTTCACCCAACAAAAATTAGACTAATTCGGGTATTTCTCTTTGATAAAACAAAGATAAATACAAAAATCCCTCATACATATCCCACAAAAAGATAAAAACAAAATATGGGAAGTATATATATATCATAATGGATAAATGTTATATGGGGAATATATAAAATGCCATATATATCTCAATATTTTTTTAGGACATTCAACTTCATATACTTTCCATATAACTATAACCAGAGTCAACTAGAGCCTATACATATATACATTAACACACTCAAACATATATTTATCACATCCGTATTTTAATAGTAATGGAAGCACTGGTGAAAATACAGTATATCTGATACCTCTTGAAATTCTAACAGTTTATCCTTGTTAACCCATTTCGCCCACCAAATGTCAGTATACAAATTCACAAACTGGAGTGACTGCAGGGTTTTGTTGAGTTATTCCACATGTGGAAACGGATCATTTTAACACTTCAAACTGAGCTGTTCTATACATGTTGGTGGAGGGATACAGTCAGGACTGAATTAAAAATCTTTATATACATATACAAAATAAAATCAAAGTTCAATCATATTACAAAAATTGTGATTTACAAGTATCGTGTATTCATCATGTGATCATTATGATCTAGTCAATTTCTTTAGGTTAATGTAATTTAAAATGGTGAAGTCATACTGTTGAAGGAAGTGAGAAGACTTCTATATGTGCAATATGTGAAGAAATGTGTTGACAGCCATGAAGAATGTGCAAAAAAATAGACCGATGCAGACTGACAAAAAAACCTCAAGCTAGACTGGTAGACTGTATTCAGTCTTACAGTACTATTATAGTTGTGAAGAACTGCTGTTTTCGCCGTAAAATACTTTCCATTATGCAGTGATGGTCTATTGTACTTTCTGCTCCTAAAGCAAGAGCTCACAACAGCTTCACACTATGCCCTTGGACTTGAGTCTTTGTATTGAAATGACAATGTTGTGACAGTGAGAGTGTTTGGAAATACAAATAAAAAAAGTGTTAGACTTTATTTACGATGAGATGGAGTGATACGTTTATGGTGAATGTAGTACCTATATTTTAGAATAGTAAAAAATGCAAACCATATTTTAAAAATACAAATTTAAGTAATCCATGAAATTATTCTATTTCCACCACCTAAAAGTCAGAGGAAGAAAGACAAAATAACAATAATTTAATTTAAACATTTCATCTAAAAAAAAAAATTATATTTAAAAAAAAAAAAGGAAATGAAATAGGAGTGAATTTAAATTACTACACAACAGAGGAGTCAAACTGTTTAGTGAAACCAAGGTTTTAAAGTGGCCTCCTTCTTGGCATATTATTAACCTGAAGCAGCATATGGCAGTAGCTATTCAAGGTACATGATTATTGCAAATTTCCCAATCCATTTGACACTACATTTATTACAGAGTTAAGACCTATTTATTCTCTATTGCTTCAAACTAACAGTGTAAACAATGGTTATTCAAACGCCTCATATTTCAACTACATTTGCCAAGGGAATCTCATGAAAGTCAGTGCAGTAAATATGCATAGATTTAACCAGCAGGTTTTGTTGAAGCACAGTCAAACAGGATTGGCACTCGTCCCAGTATGAGGGACAGTCAAAAGACATGAACACCACTGCATTTGAAGGTTTCAGCACTTCTTCGTTTGGGTTTTCCCCCTGTTGTAAGCACTGTGGCAGTCACACGAATCAGAGCAGTCTAGACCAAAAGCAATCACTCCTCCAGTGTCCACAATTGAAAGTACTGCGTATGCACAGCCAAAGTTGGCAAAGGACTGCATTTATGGGTCAATCTGTCCCAAGATTTTCAAATTGGCCACGTGACTCACGTGACTCACAAAACACACACACACACACACACACACACACACATCCACCCACCCACCCACCCACGCACACACACACACACACACAACTGTATAGTTCTGTCTTATGGCGGTCCCCATAAGACATTTCCCAGTTCATTCTTGGAGATGTGGCGTTGACACAGTGCTCTGACGGCCCCTCATGCCTCTGTGTTGCGGTCGCCGTTCTCCAGTGGCTGCAGTTGCTCCTTCTCTGTGCAGTCTCCCTGAGGGGGGCGCACTCGCTTAAAGAAGCCCAGCTAGAGGTGCGGGGGAGGGGGAAAGACACGTATCGCGTTACACAAGGTCACGCCACTGTTTGAATTCTGCCACTCGTCTGGTCGACAAGAGGTGGTGAGTTTTGTTTAGGACTGCATGACCCACAAGCGGCGAGGACTACTTAGGGGTAAATATCCAAAGCATACCCTTAAAAGTCACTTGTGATGGAACATACAATAAGTGAGGAAGGCAAAATAAGATTAGCGGACAGAACGGAGACACTACAGTGGTGCATGAATTAGATGTTTGACCTTACAGTTACACGTCGTTTCTACCCTTAAACAAATGCCTTACCTTGTACATCACAAAGATCAGCAGGGCTAGCAGGAGGAGGCCAGCCAACACAGCGAGGGCAACAACCCATCCTGGCACAGGCTGGGTGTAGTCTGTCTTCACCCAGATCACGGCCAGGTTCACCTGAGGCACAGATGGAAGGGTCTCTCACTCACTGAAAGCACTGCTACATTCACCAGGTCATAGGTCAAGATCCTATCTGAGTGTCTTTCCCTCCGATTTTCAGAATAGAGGATCAGACTCAATTAGAACGGCACTGAATCACAGGAGCAAATTGCAGTTTTGCTTTTTTAGACATAATATGAAGATGAAAGAGAATAAATCTGTCTCAGTCAATGAGTTGTAACACAGAGATAACCATCTGTACTTAAATTATACAACTTGCATTGCCTGAAGGCATTAAAAAATGCAACGGATTAAAAGTGGTAAAGGAAAGAGTTTAAAAGCCAAAGCACATAAGGCCCTGGGCATGCTCCACTGACAAGTTCACAGTTCAATCTGCTAAGCAAGCAACTAAGGCAAAACTAATGACACTTGGTGTATTATACATTTATGTTAAATATTTCCCTATTTGTACCTAATAACATATTTGAAATTCAAGTTGCCATTTCAGTTCTTGTTGTCACACAGCACCGAAGGCATTGTTATGTAGAAACCTCACAACCATACTCACCGCCGTGCTGTTGGATGGAAACTCAGACACCAAGTTCTTGTAGGGCATCTCAATGACATTGAAAGTGGCTGAGGACTTGACGATGTAGGAGCGGTTCTGGGACTCGGCCTTAAATGGAAGAGAACACCCGCGGTCAGACACCAGATCCCCTACAGATCCCCTACAGCCCAGAATGGAACCAGAGCGAGGCACGCGCAAGAGATCTCATCTCACCTTGAGGAAGGTACCCACGCCAAGCCGAGAGCGGATGAAGAGGATGGCACTCTGTCCCCTCTCCAGTCGCCCCACCCGACACTGGATCTTCAGACACTTGGCCTTGTCACAGTCCTACAGGTCCATGCAGCAGATCACAACTTCCATAAATCATTGTGTTTTCAGTAAAGCATCTCTGATCTGTAAATCTGATCTGCATAAATCCATGCCAAGTAACTAGATATAAGCACATGGATTCATACTCTCAATCTATGCATCATATGATTCCATATGTATTTGTTATTATTATACATTATAATGTGATAACTGAATGGGGTGGCAGCAGCGATCTTGGTGTGGAGGAGCAGGTGAGCTCAGACAGTACCAGCGTTTCAAGGTCCCCCTCCATCTGCTTGCTCTCCAGGTCACGGCGGTGCACGTGGTTGCGGTTCCTGCTCTCCGACCGGTCTCCACTGGATACCGTGACATTCTTGTCCAAAAACGTGGGGTTCTGAGGAGGAAGAGGAGACTTACTGTTGTAAATCTGCATGGCCTGCACTCATTGCACACTCATTCATTCACATGTGTTAATATTCATTCATTTAGCAGATGCTTTTATCTAAAAACACTAACAGCGCACTGCAGAAATAGATTGTCACCAACTTAAATGTTTACATTCATCAGTAAATCACTTCATGTGTCTTCCTTGGGT
This sequence comes from Clupea harengus, assembly GCF_900700415.2. Lineage (NCBI taxonomy): Eukaryota > Metazoa > Chordata > Actinopteri > Clupeiformes > Clupeidae > Clupea > Clupea harengus. The sequence continues at coordinate 21,009,105 of NC_045153.1, read as the reverse complement.
ATGAAACCCCATGACCTTCAGGTTGTTTGCACCCTGCTCTTGCAGACGTTGAAGACACTTACAGAGACGTTGAGAGGGTTGATTTCCATGTCCGTGCTGCAGTTCATGGCTCCATCCACCGTGTACTTGGTAATGTAGAGCAGAGAGCCGTTGTTGTACTTGTAAGGGAGCTTGATGTCCAACATAGCCTTACTGAATGTGCTTGGGCCTTTGTTCCGGAGCTAAGAACAAAAACAATCGGTCGTTACTTAGTATATGATAAGATGAAAACCTTCTCCAAACATTAGGCTTTATGGTTAACATAAAGCATTTCGTTTGGGATGAGATGAAAAGAGAGAGTATTTCTCTGACCTCATACACATGGAGGATGAGGGGACCAATGTCATCCTCCAGCACTGGGTTGTCTTTGGGCTGCCAGTTGGCAATGGGGAGGAAGACTTGATCAGGGGCAGATACACTGGAAACAGACCAGAGGAGTGTCAGACAGAAGAGATCACCGCTCACCCCTTTCACAAGATAAAACGCTGATTCTGGAGAAACCGTCTCACCCTCTTATTTCCACTCTGGCTAAGACGGCAAGCTTCGTGACACTGGAGACCAGGTTGCTGGTGTTGTTGAACTGGTTAGAACTACAACAAAAGGACAAGCATTATTAAAACACAGATGCCTAAAGAGGTCTAAATAATTGAGCCTGGTCCTTAAACACAAGATGGCGCTGTTGCTCCATAGTGAACCTGGGGAGAAAGAAATATCACCCTACAGCTGGAAGAACACACAAGAATTTTTTTCTCCTCACCAGATTAGCACTCACTCACTGCTTCTGCTGGTTTCTATGAATGAGTTTAACAGAAATTACCTACCAAGGCAGTAAATCACGGAACGAACCTCACCACTGCTTCATAAACATCACCAGCAGTAAAGATATCATGTTCATAATGGTAAAGGTCATCATAACTGGCTAGCTTCCTGCTAACATTTAGCTCCTTTCTTTGAAGTCTAAGTGCCTTGAACCACCTCCATCATCAACACACATTACAGAAAATAGCACCACCACTCCGCCCCCACCCCTCCCCTCGGGGACTGGTGTGAAAAGACAGATTGACTGAGAGCGGAGCTCCGTGAAGATATAGCGGGACCAAAATGGAAACATGGGCATGTGTAATTAAAATGCCTCTGAGTCAGAGTCTCATCATCATCAGGCAGTGTAATGATTATCCACAAGCTTTTACTGCCGTGTTTATTTACAGAGGGGGACTGGATGTGTGTGCAAGGGGAACTGTAAAAATATTACAGCCTCAAAGAGCAATCGAGGGAGAGTGGCATTAACACTTAACACTAACAAACAGACAAACATAACCCAGTTAACAGTGCAAGATAAACTGTATACAATAATAATTATTGTTATTATAATATTCTCATAAAATAATATCTATTATTATACATACTAAATAAGTACTCCTCAAACAGAGCAGATGGCGGCGAGTACCTGATGATCTGCAGGTCAAACTTGACAGAGGTGTCCTGCTCTGACAGCTGGTGGACGCTGAAGCGAAGCCCGGCCACGACCTAGAGAACACCAGAGGGGTTGACACACTGCCAGGCCACCACGGGCACACAGCCTCGGCCAGGGGCCAATTCGACCGCATTCGGTACCTCTTTAACACGCTGAGGTGAACTGCAGCATCAGCATTGGAGCGGCTGCTTCAGACGGTAAACTTTGCTTGGGGCATTTGCTGCACCAGACGTACACGGAATTCTGTCTATTTCTCTTCTCGAGTACCCTCTTTAAAATATGTACAGCCTAACCTTTGAGGTTTTGTTAGACGCATGATGGAAAAGGTGTTAACTTCAAGAGCCTTTTTGTCTGCTCAGCAGAGCTTGTTAATCCAACCGTGAGTAAATTGTGTGCGTTGCGAACACAGCCCCCATCTCGTTCACAATGCACATTACAAAGATTCAAAGTGCACTGAAATAGAGGAAAGAAAACAGCACACAAAGGCAGCAAAGCCACGCTCACCTTTGTGCCGCCCTTCATGGGGTTTCCCAGGTCACACACCACCATCCTGGTCTGGTTCTCTCTCTTGTAAGCACAGGAGAGCCTGGAGAGCGTCTGAGGGGCGGGACGGGGCGAGCCGAGCCGAGCCAAAACGAGAACAAGAAAAGAAAAACATCAATCACGTTCAACCACAACTACAATCCCACCTCAAAGAGCCAAGAGCTAAGAGCCAAGAGCACTGTTCCACAGCTGCGGTGGGTTGCCATGGTTTCCTGTGTGTGTGTGTGGCTGGACTGACCTCACTGTTGCGCACCACCCCGATGAAGTCGGCCTGCGGGGGCATGATGACGTGGAGCTCAGCCTCGTAAGCCCCCTCCCCGCTGTTGTCTGCGGTGACGGCGAGGGTCAGGGGGTTATCATCACCAATGTAGATCTGCTTCTGGTCACTGCCACAGGACAGAGACACAGCATTGTTTAGTCACATTCACCTCCCACCCATCGGTCTGGCTCGGACACTAGTACCAAACTTTGAACCGTGAAATTAATACTAATACAGTCATGATGACTGAGTTTCTGTTAGACTGTCTGACAATCAGTTCTACACACAGAGCAAAAACAAAGTCTGATTCATTTCTAAGCGTCAAAGTCGTGAACTATGTGATCTAAGTAGTGATTGTATTTTCTCCTTTCTGTTCATCGATAATGGATCTTGTGGAACTGAGCTGAGTTGGCACAGACAGACTGTGTTTAGTCATCACTAGGCTGGGCTATAGGAGGCACCAGACCACTGTCTGACTCGAGCAGGAAAAGGAAGTGGTTTATTCTGGGTCGTCCTCAGACTGGCACATCTGACTCACCTCACCACAGACAATTTCAGATCTGGTTTGCAGATATTATCTTCCCCGCAATCCAATAATAAATGAGCCTGGAAAATAAGGGAAAACAGACATCGCTGTAAGTACAGCACTTCAAGTCAAGTGAGGTTTTGTTTGTCGCAACACTTATAAACTGGCCTGTCAATTTATTGAAGCAAAATATAATTTCTTTTTCTAAATTATTCAAATTGAATTGATATATTTTTCTCTCTTTGACAGTGCATCCATCTCTAGCATATTCACAGGGGCTTTTAATTAATCACATCTGGAAACTGGCAGTGTTACGACAGGCGCTGTTGACTTCATAGTGTCAAGCATCAAGGCGACTTAGAGCAGCTACGGTTACGCCCATCCTTCCAGTCCACACCCAAACACACACACACAGTCACACACACACAGCACAGCCACAACACAGAGCACAGCCATCAACCATGTCCTCAGTTAATCCCCCACACAGCCACTGAGGCCGATAAGGTCCTGGGCCCACCACTGCTGTGAGTACCTGTTTGGTCACGTTGGCAGGCGTGGACTGATCCAGGATGGGTAGCAGGCCAGTTTTGTCTGCAGCCGTCTTGTAGTCCAGCCGGTACTCCATGAACACAGCAATGGGCGTGATCTTATCCCTGAACTCTGAGTCATCCTGCAGAAGACAGACAGCAAGAGAGAGAGAAAGAGAGAGAGAAGTTAGCTTCATACTGACCTCAGGCCTGGGGAATTTCCAACTCCTGCCTTCACACCAAACAAACGCGGTGGACTATTTCCATTTATGGGTTTTCAGTTCTTTTTTTTTTTTTTTTTCTTCTTTCTTAACAGAGATGCTGTTTGTTTTTTTTCTTGCTGTTTTCCCCTCTCAAGAACAACTTTAAAGTCACCACTGTCCAAAACATGTTTGATTTATTCCAGGGTTTATTTATTTCTGTGTGCAACAGCAATGCAACAACTATTTGCCCTATGTTGAAAGAGTACTAAGGAGGCCTGGGAAGAGTTAAGCAACACTACACATACAGTGGATAAAAAAAAAGGGGGGGGAACATATTCACATATTAAGGATGGCCAAGGATAACAAACAGGGAAGGAGGAGTGGGCCCTGAGGCATGGGAGATGAGTTTAGCAGGGGCAGAGGATTGGGCTCCAACACTCACGATCAAGTAGGCCACCAGCTCCTCGCAGCCCGGGGCTCGGCCGTTGGACACGGTCATGTTCTTGGAATACTGGGACTGGCGGTTGTGGAGGAAGAGGACGCGCTTGACCGCCCCCTTGTGCTTGAGCTTGTCCAGGACGATGTCCACCTGGAAGTCTAATAAGAGGGTGGGCGGAACACAAGGCGTTAAGAGTCAAATTTGAACTGCAAATTAAGATTCTCTGCAGAGATAACCTGACTCCCGACTCAGATAAACAGGATTTAAACTACGGCTTGGCCTGAAGTCGATCCGCGAAACCCTAACCATCCCCATGGCCCTCTGGATCATATCTGGGTGCGGGTCTCTGTGGACCGCAGCATGTCAATTAGAGACTCCAACAGTTTTAAATCAACTTTCCTTACAAGGGATGCATTCTTGCCCTGACCACTCATTCCCTTCAGATGAAAGCGACAGCTAAGGAGCTAGAATGCAGGCATCATGAAAAACAGGGCTTGGGGTCAAGCGGAACCTTTTTCCTAAAAAACACAAGGTCAGCAGAACAGGGTGATGTGGCCATTTCCTGAGTCGTTCAGTGTTGGCGATGCTGGGTTGGTCTGGCTTAGCTCTCGACTGTTTGGTTGTGACACGGAGGATCTGCGAGATGAGGCCCAGCTGTTCCCCACACCCTGATTGACCTCATTGTCATTGACACCACCCTTCTCTCAAACAGAGATGTGTGTGTGTGTGTGTGTGTGTGTGTGTGTGTGTGTGTGTGTGTGTGTGTGTGTGTGTGTGTGTGTGTGTGTGTGTGTGTGTGTGTGTGTGTGTGTGTGTGTGTGTGTGTGTGTGTGTGTGTGTGTGTGTGTGTGTGGAGGGGTGTATGTGCTTGGGGTCCCGGGTCAGAGGGGGATGAGGGGCCCTCTCACATTTATTGGTGAGGGGGGGGGGGGTGCAAAGAAAACACTCCTCCTTGACATTCATCCTTCCTCTGTCCGAAAAAAAAAGGATCAAGTATTTTAGTTTCAACTTGGGCCCACTGAATTCAACATTCGCTTTCACATCCATCTCTTCCCTCTCTAATCAGATATGATTCTGTTTGTCAGTACACCCAACCTTTCGTTGGGCTTTCGAGGACTGGCACCCTAATGATCATTCCACACACCTAAAAAAAGGAAGGAAACAACAGTGCATGTCTGTTTGGCTTTCACGGCTCCAACAGAAGGACGAGCAACTTCAAACGGGCTGAAAGAGAGAGAAATGAATCAAACCCGTCGCCTGTGAGGTTGCAGACAGCAAAGCCTTGTATCTGGGAGTCATTACGCACTAGGCTCGTGTGAAACCCAAAGCAAGAGCCGGACGGAGCATTTATGAGGGCTGCTTGCCACACAGTTTGCTGTTCTCACACTGTGAGCTAACAGTTAGCCTGCAGACATGGCCTTAATTGGCAGCAGGAGAGAAACATTTTTCCATTTGCAAAGTAAACTGTGGCAAAATACCTTAGTGATGTTACATGTGACCCATTTTCACCTGAATTGGATGCATTTTTCAAAGGAGATTGTTTACCATAAAAAAATATTAGACTCTTATACTCACTCAAATTGGATGGGGCACCTCTTCCACTTGCCTTCAGGCAGTATTTCACTGTAAAACTGAAGAAAGAGAAAATAAAATGGTGAGTTAAAAAAAAAAAAAAAGAACACAACCTCTGTGAGGTTACTGAAACATGATCTGTCAAAACCACGGTGCATCTGTGAACAGATATTTGTTTGCAAAACACAGGGGTCTGAACAGTGCGAATACGTTTCCTCAGGCAACTCATCATTTTCGGCATTTGTTATTCCACACTAAATCACAATAAACCTCTTCACCTTCGCTCCATTCCAGCGCAGCTATTTTTGAATAGTCAACCTAATACCCTTATCAGATCAGGATTGGAGTCGCATTACAGCCAAATCCATCTTGATACATCCTGATAAGAGCTCTGTGAGCACAAAGCCTTTATTCACACTCTAGGGGACAGGCTTGCTGGGCAGTATGGGCATCTACTCCTAGGCCTTATCATCCTGTCGAGACACGAAAAACACAAAGCGGTCCCTCCAATCTCAGAGTCGATGCGGGTGCTTTTAAAGATGACTAATGCTTGGGTTGGGTTAAGACCATGATCCAGTAATGTTAGTGTGGGCTGTAGTGCTAGGTCATGGAATGGCCAGCACAGACTCCAGACTTAAAGCCCATCGAGCTGGTTTGGGATGAAGTGGCCAGAAGAGTGAAAGCAAGGCAACCAACCCAAGTGCAACATATTTGTGGGAACCGCTCCAATGGTGTTGGGAAGGCCTTTCTAAAAAAGGGCATGAGTGTGTTCTGGTGTTATATCAGCAAAAGGAGGCTACCTTGAGCAGTCAAAAATGAGATCATGTTAAACAGAACTATTCCATTATTTATGAAAAAAATGTTTGGTGTTTGTTTTTTTTTGTTTTTTTCTATGCTTTCATTTCAGAGTACGTCAAGAAATTAAACTGCATACATTTCAATAAAAACTTGAATAATTGAGTTTTTGACTGGTAGTGTATATGCAAAATAGTATTATCAGAAATGTTATAAGGGACTTTTGTTTTATGCAACAACACCAACCTTAGTTTCAAAACCGGATTACTTCACAATACTTCGTTGCACATATTAGCAACTAGCATAATCTGAAAGTGTGAGCACTACTGTTCATGTTTCCCTTCCAGTATAACGCAGAGGTGTGCAAATGGATGAAGAAATGACCAAAGATTGCGACTTGAAAAGACGATTAATCTTACCTGGTTTGTTCCACAAGCAAGCTACTAGCGTCATTTCTGAAGCATAAGCTCCACTCTTTCATTTGATAGTCCTGCCTGTTTCACGTCTACACAATAACGGCTTTATGAGTAACTTCGTGGGAAATGTTAATTCTATCAAGAATAATAAGTGTGTGGAGATAGATTTATCTAAAGCTATCCAGTTTATGACGGCTGAAATTTCATGTAATTTCAAAACCGGATTACTTCACAATAGTTTGTCGCACAGACTAGAAAGTAGCATCAGTAGAAAAAAGCTGGTCCATGTGATTCAAGGCAGGGAGTACTTCATAAGATACGGAACCAAGAGTACGGTGTGTGTGAATTTCTAAAGAATTTAGACACAAATTGAACATGACAGGATCTTAATATCTTTGTCCTGAGGCCTGTGGTTGGTGATGTGAAGCAGTTATGTGGGGCAGTGATGTGAGGGTGCCTCACCAGGACACTGAGGTGGAGGTGCCAGGCAGCTGACAGCTCCGGGCCTCTGGGTTCAGGATCTGAGGGCTGATGTCCAGGGTGGCGTTTACACTGATGACTGGCCGAGCCCTAGTGGGATGAAGAAGGGCAAGAGAAAGAACAAGAGCATGAGAGAGAGAGAGGGAGATGGAGAGTGAGAAAGAAAGGGAGAAAGAAAGAAAGAAAGAGAGAAAGGGAGAGAGAGAAAAAGAAAGAAAGAGAGATAAATTGATAGAGAGAAAGAATGAGAGGAAAAGATAGAGGGAGATGAATAGTGAGAATGAGATGAAGAGAGAGAGAGAGAGAGAGAGAAAGAGAGAGAGAGGGAGAGTGAAAGTGAATAACGTAGTAAACATTCCCTCACAACCTATAAAGCCTGCTTGTACATCGACAAATGAGCTTTCAAAGCAGGCCTACTCGCAAACAAATCAATCTAGGCCAGGCAGATAACAAAAAGCACACAGGCCTCAGAGAGTTTGTGTGTCAATCAATACACGGCTTCTATGATGCATGTTAGGAGAGTGTAAGGGCAAAGCATTCTGCTGAGTGGGTTGTTTGAAACCCCCTAGCCACTGCTTTGGATTAACAGCAGACTAATTGCACATAAAAACCGGGTGGGAAACCTTTTTTGATGAAACTAACACACCTTTTAATGGCTTTATTGGCCCCCAGAACATAAACGTTTATCAAACGCATGTGTGACTTCAAAGTGAACCGAGCAAAATGCATGCTGTACTGTACCTGTAAAGAACAGCTTTGTCAGCGCCAAACACGCCCACAATCAGGTCTGTCGGTGCAGCAAAAGAGAGAGAGAGAGAGAGAGAGCGAGAAAGCAGCCATGAAGCATTTCAGCAGGGAGGCTACGCAGAGCCAAACAAAACAGAGGCTCAAGCCTACAGTAAGAATGATTACCCCCCTCCTCCCCCAGAAGACCTGGTGCTGAGCCATTGCTTCACATACAAACAGAACTTGTATTAACAGAAAAAACCCAGTTCACTTTCTGTTACATTTTTGGAATAACAGATATATCACTCTGGCAGTTTACATAAATACTTTACCAGAGCTCTTTCCATGTAAGTATGTGTGTGTTGTCCAAGTGGGTGTCTATGCAAGTTATCATACTTTCTGACAAATCTGAAACAACGCTTTTACATTCATCTCACTACGCCATATCATAATTTTTCAAATTCTGTAATGAGTATGCGTAACGACATACATGTTTCAGTATTTCAATTCAATGCAACCATCAGGACTACTCACCTGGGTATCCGTTCAGGTCGATGTCTGTGGCGCCGTGCATGGCGTAGCCAAAGCTGGGAGGCATGGAGGTGGAGGCCCAGCGGCCCTCCAGCACCTGGGAGGCTGTGAGCTCAGGCCCCGCTGCCCTGCCGTTGTGGATGTACACCAGACCCTGGTGGTCCGGTCCTCCGTAGGGGGCGGCTATGGCCACATCTGAGCACACACACACACACACACACACACACACACACACACACACACACACACAAAATGGAAAGGGGGCGTTATGAACCCTTTATATGAGTCAGAGGCTGTCACTGCTCTAACACTGACATCTCCAACAGCAGACAAAACCCAGTGACTAAGAGGCCTGTGCTCACCTAATCCAACATTAAACTCACACGGCACACAGGAGGTGATAGCAATGTTTGGCTTTGCGCTATTGCGCCGTGAGTCACCTTATTTGGGCTGCTCACACAGCTAATCTTGCCCACGCTCTGATGATGTATTTTCAAACGATGAATTACGGGATTGTGCACCTAACCAAATAGTGCTCTCTTATTCACAGAAATGGGACACATTAGTGTTCTAATGCCAAGCACATGAATGCTCGTTCATGCCTAGTACCAAAGCATTCATGTGTGGCTTGAGTGTGTTACCTGACACATTTTTACATAAATCTACTTTTGCATCTATTCATTCATTGGATATTTGCATCCCAGGAACATACAGTGAAGGTTAAGGCAACATACAGTAAAGGCATAAACCTTATAAACCTAATAAATCTGTATATTCTGGGAAGTTTGCAGGAACATTTTAGGTAACAGTATTCAAGAATGAGTAGGCCAAGTTACTTGCTTACTTAAGGCCCCGTCACACCATGACGTTCTGGTCAACGTTCTCTGAACTTTCTAATCGTTCAATTTCGAGCGTTCTAGGGCGATGTGGACACATCTGGCGTGTGACTTAATGAAAGAATAGCGTAGGACTGACGCATGACTACTAACGTGGGACTCACGCATGAGGAGCATGTAACCGCGACTTGTGACGTGTCACTTGTGCGCGACAAACGTGTGCTGACGTGTCTGCTACTAGCGCTGCTGCAAGTAAGAAGATGATAAATCCTGCTGAAAGTAAGAAGAATACAAAGCCTCTTTCACTAGCAATGTCTTCGGACGAAGATTTACTGTTATTATTACTGTGATTTACGAAATAACGGGCGTTATTCCTGGGGGTTTATGTTATTAAAATAAATGTGTGTTTAAATTTGTGTTTCTCAATGTTTATTATTAGAAAACATCAACACATCCACACACATTGTCCATGTCACAAGAGTCTTCATATCATATCCATCTGCCATGGAACAGCACCAGCTATAACAGTGCTCAGCTATGTTCAAGTTCAGTACATCTACTTCATGCTGGGCTCAAGCAAGCATATATACCCTCCACTCCGCTTTTCGCTAGATTATGCAATGACCTTGCATGACATGATAGCATGGAATATGTAGATTTATAGTGCACATAATAACGTTTGCAATGATGTAAGTTGCGTTTGTTGATCACGTATGGTTAATAACATATTAATTGTAGAAGGGACATGATAAAATCAAGATCTTCCCTTGGTGAAAAAACTTTCGCCGATATCTTCCTACGAGAGATGGGTTAGGTGCTCAAATTTCCCTGGATCAAAGAGGACGTTAGTAGACATGTCCAAACTAAAAATCACGTCTCAGGATTGCTGCGCACATAAGTTATTTCGGGTGCATCAACTGTACTCAGTCTACCCTACCCAACGACTGACTATGATAGCCAAACGCGTGCAAAGTTAATAAAACGTTCCACGAAAGTTCTCCAGCGTTTAAATGAAACGTTGAAGAACGCTGATCTCCATGAGAACTTTTGTGCATGTTCAAAACTTTTTTTTTGGACCAGTGTTCTCCTCCGATCACCGACGATTACCGACGATTACAGCGTTCACCAGCTTTCACACAAAGCTCTTCTGGCGCAATTCCAGCGACCATGGACGATTACCAACGTTTCCTCTAACATCATAGAACGTTGACCAGAACGTCATGGTGTGACGGGGCCTTTAGCAATGTTGATAAATAAATATCCTTTATGTCCTATATGTAGATAGATAAATAAATATTGTAGATAATAAATAAACGTAGATAAACAACATTCTCCTGCCTATAGATGCCAAACTTGTTGACATTGTTGTTTTCTGGCCAACAAATAATGTGGCCCTTAAAACATTGTGAAAATTATTTATCATAGTCTAACGTCTGTGCAGTCTTGCTCCTCTAGGTAAACTACACAAACTGCTCTTCAACTGCCCAGCGCTGTACCGTTGAAGCCGTCTAGGTCCAGGTCCCCCAGGCTGGCGATGGAGCTGCCGAAGCGGGCGTAGATCTCGGAGCCGGTGAGCTTCTGGGGGCTGAGGAAGGTGAAGGCGCCCTTGCCCATGTACACGTACACCTGCCCCACCTCTCGCAGCTTCCCGTCGGAGCCACGGTCCATGAAGAGAGGGGCTCCCACAAACAGATCCACCAGCCTGGGACAGGGAGGGAAAGAGAGAAAGAAGGAAAGAAAGAAAGAAAGAAAGAAAGAAAGAAAGAAAGAAAGAAAGAGGGATAGAGAGAGAGAGACAAGAATAGAAAGAGAGAGAAACAGATAGCAAGAAACCAAAACAAAGGAGAGTTTGAAACAGAAAGAAAGAGAGATGGGAGAAAGAGAGAAAAAGAGAAAGTAAGAAAAACAAACAGGGACTTTCTGGCCCCTCACATTATCATGGTGCTTTTCCAAAGGTTACTCAGCCTCTGCACATTTCCAGACTATTGTTCACACACAGCATGAAGGTAACTGCTCTCAGTAGCGCTACTCATAATCTCCTGGTATGTGAAGACATCGCTTACCCATCATTGTTAATGTCAGTAGCCGCTACCGAATGCCCAAAATAGGCAGCCATCTGTGATAATAAACACAGCAAAGAAAACATCATGGTCATGAGAGACAACCAAAAACACAGTAAACCATCACAGGGCAAAACCAGCACAGGGCAACACAACTCTACACACAGCATTCCAGCAGCTGTAGCCAAGAGCCCAATTCCCTCTGTCATTATCGCCGGTTGGTGTTTTCTGTTTGCGTGCTGTGTGGGTGATCAATCCCAAATATGCAAACTAAAGGCAGCCTGCTGAGTCCCCCGACATGGATACACACATTTTGGTCAGGACCCTGCCATTCAATGTACAAAACAGGCTACGAGCCCAGCTCCCTTTTCCAGTGGCTGACTGGCTTTACTGCAGGGTAGGAGGAGAGGCCTCAGCTTTATATGCTTGTTAACAGTTTTCTTTTTACCCCTTTTTCTTTTCTTTCTTTTTTATGTGTGAGAAGTGTGTGCGCGTCAGGACCGGAATTAGAAATGAAAATGGGTGGTGGTGGTGGTGAGAGAGGCTGCAGAAATAAGATTCCTCTTGTGCAACAGGATAAACGCCACAGTCAGAGAGTCAGAATCTCGCCATATCAGGCCAAACTGATGGTCAAGTTTTTGCTGGGAATTTTTCAATTAGATGCCTCAATGTGTTTGTGTGAAACCAGTGTCATAATAGCAACCGCCATGTTCCGAAAACAGCATTATCTTTCACACAAGCAGGGAAATCTTATTTCTCTATCTCTAAGGGACAAACCAGTTCTGGTGAGAGAGAGAGAGAGAGAGAGAGATTAGCGGTGTGCTATGCTAGCATCTAATCAGATTTTGGGTCTGAGGTCTGGGCACTCTGCCTCCATCCTGTGCTGACTGAGCACTTCCTCTCTTCCTCCTCATCCTCCGCCGCTGCCTCTCCATCGCTCTGTCTCTCTCGCCATTTATTTTTCTCTCTCCATCTCTCTTTCTCTCCTTCTCCAAACCTCTGAATGCTGTTCACAATAGCTTCCAGATGTGGGAGTGGATTTAGGACATGAACTCCTGGCTTGTAAACAAATACCACACAAAACTAGGCCGCGACCACAGGGGACATTCTGTTAAGATATGCATGCCGGAGCGACCTCCGATACGCTGTCAGCAGAGTGCCATCACATCACACCCACATCACATGACACAGGTGGAGGGATCTGATTGGACATACTGTATCTAGGAAGTGTGGAGTGTGTGAGTGTGTGTGTGGGGGGGATATGCACTCTTAGAAATGAGTGTAGATGAACGCCCACAGCTTACCTGAACACCAGTGAAGTTAAGCATAGACACCATATTCTTCCCATTAAAAATGTTAACCTGAGAAGACACAATAAGTAGGAATTAACCTTTCTGAAAGGAACACACCATATATGTATGTGCTTTTGATGTACAGTTCATTAAAAGGGCATAGAGCTCTTACATAACCAAGGGCCTTTTCTCCTCTGGGCACTCCAGTAATGTAATCTGTATGAAGAGAAGCAGTAAATTAAACCAAAGAATGCCTCCATTGAGCAACACTGGCACTCAGTTGGAGGATTAACTGTGGGGGCTAGGGCAATGCCAGACACCTGTATTTAGGGCTAAGCCCACACACCCCACCATCTCAGTGCCGTCAGCGCATAATGAATAGCTCATAGCAGTCATGAGGTGCTCTCATGGACTAGACGTACACCACAAGGTGACGAGGTATCTGAGAAATATAGTTACGGCCACACAAGGAAGACAATGCAGCTCTTTCCCACTGGGCTGCACTGTAGTGTAATGGTCTAAGGAAACATGCCGAGTCGCAGGCTGGTCTCTTGCATTAAGGCAGGAGAGATGAAGGCATGAATGTGTGCACAGAGACACCTGAGGGGTCTTAGAATAATCAGCAGTTGCGTATACACTCACCTTCGTCCCCGTCGTTATTGAAGTCCCCCACTGCTACAGAGTACCCTTTGGAGGGGGAGGGGGAGGGGAAGAGAGAGAGCAAGATCAGCAGGCTCTTTGGGGAGTTCTTTTTGGCACTCGACAGCACTAACTACACCACACAGCATGTACGAGCCTGCTTGAGCTCGGATGAAAAATATTTTGAATCAGATGTATCAGTCATTGAATCAGATTAACCAGTCATTTTAACATCCTGTGCTGATGTTCAGATAATGGCAGTCACTGCATTGTAAAACAGCATGATTGCAACTGTGAGATTCAGAATTAAGGGTGTCGACTAAGATATTAGCAGAAGAGAGCCTTACCTAAGTAGCTGTCATCATACTGGGCGCTTGCTGACTTGGTGGTTAGTTGACCGCTGTACGTTGTGTAGAAGTTGTTGTTATACTTGTCTATGATTTCCGATATGTCATCAGAGATGAGCTGACCTGAAGGAAGGAAACAAGTATATGACTGATTTCAACAAAAAAGAAATGGTTTTAAAGAGGACAACTTGTGCAGCTTAGAAAGGAAACCATATGATGTTATGTATGACCTCTGTATGGGCGTGTGAAAACAAATCCCCCCCCTTTGGCAGACAAGTGTCTTAACCTGAATCTAGCTCTTAGGCTCTGTATTTTCATATAACTGAAAACATATCACAGAAGGGGTTCGGTCAATATAAAATACCAACGCAAGGTTGCAATTAAGAACAGCATTCTGAAATATTCCATCATGGCACCCCAGTAACAACTGAAAGGCAAAAAAACAAAACACAGTCATGAATCAAACTATGATGCAGTTGTCTGGAGCATTAAGTTTAGACGTCAGCGCTCCATTTGGGAACACAGAGCTGCACTGTGTGCCCCTTCTCCCTCACTAGGGTTTTTTCCTGAACCTGCTCTGACTAAGGACATGTCGGCATGAGTCCACTACAGGCCAAGCCGGCAGGCTCCCAGCATTCACCAGCACAAGCTGCTCCCAGCAGGGCTTATTCATTACACTTCACGCCTCAGTTCCTATGTACCAGACAGCCAAATATTCTTTTAACACACTGGAAAACGTTTCTATTTACGTCAGGGAACTGATTCTTCTCTCCATCCTACCTCACTCTCCTTCTCGCTCTCGGTAACCTCACACATCCCAATGGAAAAGGCTTACTCAGCATGTGAACAAACACATACTATTAGCAAATTCTCGAGATGTCAAAAGCTAGCGCTGCAAAGTCAAGACCACACTTCAAGGTTGTCTGTCCTGTTTTCACCACTGGCAGAAATGTGCCTTCTTACACCCTCAGGACAGGGCTTACAACAAGCCGTAAACTCTTTCAGTCATTCTTTTTTAGTACTATTTTGCCAATGAGAGGCAGACAGAGTGACTTAAGGGAAAAGAGAAGAAAATTGTGTCGGGAAGACAGCCTGTGAATCAGTGAATTATTTATTGACACAGAGCTCCTCCATCTGTAACAATTTTTTGAAGCTCACTCTCTGCCTGGCTTCCAAAAAGACGCAGCCCTCCAGATTTTTCTCATTTATTTCTATTTTTTTTTTTTTTTAAACGAATGACCAGACAGACAAACACTACACATTAACAACCAGCCCTTACACAGGGGGGGAAACCAGTTTGCCCACTGAACAAAGAAGTCTTGCTTTTCGAAACACCATCAGCTGTTTTGCCAAAAACACAGCACAGATTCCCAATTTCACAACACGCTTCATCTCTTACTGAAGTCCACGCACTTCTTTAGTTTTCCCAGCTAGCTAATGCACTTAAATATTAAACCTGGTTAAGTGATGCAATTACATTAGTTACCTTGCCAATAGAAGCTGCCAGGTCCGCCGACAACAACTCTGTTATTCTGTTGTAGGAAAAAGAGGACATATTCAGTTATACTCTTAGTTCACACATCACACACATCAGCCGGATGTTGTTTGCTTTAAAAGGTGACCACAAAGACCATGCTCATTTATTTTCGGAAGAACCGAAGACGCTCAAACAAGTAAAAAAAAAAATTGGCCAGTAAAATTAGATGAGCTATTACTGGGTCTGAACCGTTTGTACCTTCACAAAATCTGCACTGAATCCAGCTTGACAAAAACCTTGTCCCTCTGGTGAGTTGAAATCTGGGGAGTGATTAAAAAGAAAAGTAAGAATTCGGAATATTTTGATGTCAAAGCTTCAATGTTCTTATTTATTGCCTATAGTTCCGGTTGTTTTAAGAAGAGGAGATTGATCTGAAAAGATATATATTGTCACTTGTGTTTATTTTATAAAGCACTAAATCACAGATCTGACTAGAGTTATAGAAGTGCAAACAACAAAGACATCTAGCTTGTCAGATGACACAATGATTCTCTGACTCCTAGCTACTTTCACGGGCAGACAGACCACTGTGGAAAGATTATACATAATCATCTGACTGACAGCGCAAGTCTTCCGTTCCTTTAATGCCAGATCTGGACATGAATTATTTGAGCTGGTCAGCTTACTTGAGCGACAAGGGGAGTATTCAACCACACTTGTTCCTTTCTTCAGAAAGCAGGTTCCGACGGGCTCCCTCTCTGAAAGACCATAGGTACTCCACTGGTACAGAGGCGCACAGGCCTGAAAGATAGAGACAAACTTTTCACAAAGCTTCAGCAAGGTCACAACTACTAAAGGCCTAATTTGATGCTCACCAAATTAAAGGCGAGTGAGTGAGTGAGTGAGTGACTGACTGACTGACTGACTGACTGAGTGAGTAAAGAAGAAGAAGAGAAAAAAGTATGACACTAAACAATAAAGTTGAACAAAAAGACACTCCATTAAATGCAAACAGAAAATGTGAAAGAAAGAAAGAAAGAAAGAGCGAGAAAGAACCAAATAAAGAGAGATTATCGCCTGGGATGACAACCATCCCCTTGCTTCCCGGCCAGTGTCTCTAAGACCAGAGAGCATACCGTTGTAAAACAAACTCACCAAAATATGATCCCCAGCGGATCGCACCGTAGCTCCAAACCACTGGTTGGTCTTGAACTCCATTTGCTGGTTGTTTTCATTCTTCCGATCATCTATGACAGAGACAAAAGACAGACTGTCTACATGAGCAAATCAAAAGAACATCAAGGTCATTTTAATACAGTGACATTACTGAAACATCAGTAGTTGTGCAGTAAACATGTGATTTCCTGGCCAAAATCTCTCTGGAACATCCTCTCTCTGATGAAGTGATATGTGTTGCCCTTGTCTTTACCCCTGACTGCTTATGAAGTGAAATGCATCCCCTCGACGAGAGACAGCTGAATCTATTAATAGGTCCTGTATGATCCCGACTTATTCTCCACCTTTTGTTCTACAAAGGCATCAATCATATCTCAAGATGTCAAGAGATCAATTTGTCAGCAAGTTAGTGCTGTCGTTTTGGATCAAGTAAAAGGCAGTGATCAATTACGTCTTTAATATTTCAATTTGAATGGCGCCGTGTATGGAATCTTTGTGTATGCAGCAACAGGACGTAAAAAAGTTCTGCCTCTTTAAAATTCCTTCCTCATCTATGAACACAACATCTGCATCATCATTTACAGAAAACAAATGACAACGGGTGACGACTTCATGTTTTGATGACATAGCTGACTCCTGCAGTCAGAGAACATTCAATAACATATTGCTTCTGAGTCATCAGGAAGTCATCAGGAAGCCTTCAGGCCATCAGGGCAACTTCAGACTAACTAAGACGGAGGCCCTCTTCCTATACCATAAAAGGCAGGTTTACCACTTACAGACCCTTCCTGGCTTACACTAAAGGCAGGTCAACTGAATGCCAACGTGGCACGCAACAGTTGCCAAACTGAGCCAATTAGCATATCACTGATCTAAGATCCACATCAAGTAAAAGAGATCACCCGTCACTGTAAAGAGGCTGAAAAGACAGACATCTTTTAAACAACAAGAAGCAAAGGAAAGTGTTCAGATTCTAAGTGGCCTCTTAGCCAGGGTGAGCGGGTTTGTACAGAGCCCTGCTTCTCACTCATATATTTAAGATGATGTTCATACCCCCTTAGGGTTCTCTGACTGCGTTAGCACAGGTCTAGCAGCCTGCCTGGAATTGGCCGTCTGTACTTTGGAGAGGAGGGGAGAAGTGATTGGGGGGGTGGTAGAGAAGTGACTGTCCAGCTGCTCTCCGTCTCGTTTGGTGAGGTGGGGATTTCCCTGGGTTGTGTGTGTGTGTGTGGGGGGGGGGGGGGTAGGTGTGTGTGGGTGTGTGCCCACGCTGCCATACAACTGAACGAACAGAGCCCACTCTCAGCAGCTGCAGTGCAGTATGAACAAAGTATAAAACTAGGAAGTGAAATACAAGGCAGTGTGGTCCACTGTTATCCGTCTCTACTTCTTTGTTGGTATGCTCAATCTAAATACTAGAAGCCCAGCCATCCGCTGAACCTGGTCGTAAGACAAGGCCCTCCATCTGTATATTCACTAAAAAGTAAGCACTACAGTATAAATGTTGACCTTCTTCTTGCCTGTCTTTTCACCAACCCAACTAACACACGTATGTGAATTTCTCTCTCTCTCTCTCTCTCTCTCTCTCTCTCTCTCTCTCTCTCTCTCTCTCTCTCTCTCTCTCTCTCTCTCTCTCTCTCTCTCTCTCTCTCTCTCCTCTCTCTCTCTCTCTCTCTCTCTCTCTCTCTCTCTCTCTCTCTCTCTCTCTCTCTCTCTCTCTCTCTCTCTCTCTCTCTCTCTCTCTCTCTCTCTCTCTCTCTCTCTCTCTGCGCACACACAACTAAGGTCGTGGAACTGTGAACCAGTTCCTTCTTAAGACAAACAGATAGCCCAGCAAAGCCAAAACAATAGATTTGTGCGAGTGCTATGCTCAGACTTGTCAGTGAGAGGGAAAACAGCTCCTTTTCCTCTGCACTAAGTAATTACAGTGTTTACCTCGACACCCCCAGAGCCCCACTCTAATCTAGGCTGAGTCTGCCTCCCTAGCAGTCAGCAGATCTGCTGGCACAAAGGGCCCTTTTGTGGCTCAGTCATCACTTACAGTAAAATCATGGCTAGGTGCAGCACCGACCTCCCTTGAGGGAGCAAACAATAGTGTTTACATGAAAACTTACAGCAGTAACGTTTAGAAAACCCGCTATCCACATTATACTGACTTTCGTAAATAGGACTGATGAGCCTGTGATTTAGAAGGACTGGATGTTATAATCATGCTGAAAATAGCGGTATTCTGTGATTTTTTTTTACAAGGACAAGAATACGCAAGACTATATGAGTGCAAACAGAATGCTGTCATTAAGGGCTCTGATAGATGGCGAAGAGAACACAACCCTTTGCCTGGTGAAGACTTTGAGCATGCCAAGAGATAATCCACTTGAATGAGTTTGTGCTGTGCTATTGTAAGAGACTTGGACTGGCTCAGAGCACTCAGTTTAAACCAAGTCTGTTGTGAACAGACCCAGAATATCAATGAGACCTTGAACGAGCCGAAAGGGAAGCTTGTATGCTTCACTTTTCATTTTCTAGATAAATGACAGCAGTTCACTGAATCAAAACAAGGTCACTTAAATGATTTGTTTATGTCATTAAAGGACCGTTTCATCGTTTCTCAATTAAATTTTCTGCCTTCGTTGCTCAGTAAAATACCACTCTCGAGGGGGGGGGACCACTGATTCAAAGCCTTGGCTTATAGCATTGATGGTTCATGCCACAGAAGACAAGTCTACCGAGATAAAGAAATGCATCTAAAAAAGAAACTGTCACTCCAATGAGATTTCAGTATCTGGCATCTTTCTCAGTAATGTCCTTTCAGCTGTTTTCCTTTCTGCAGCCCTCCATACAGGACTAATTAGTGAGGGTGACAGTGTGTCAACATTCCAGGATGAGCCCTGACTTGAGTACAAAACATTGTCTGTCTGTCTCTGTTGCTTGCTCTCCTCCAATCCGTACAGCTACTCTTACCAGCCCATTGAAAAGATTTGGAGCAAAACTGATACATGCCCCATAACATAACAAAGGGAATCCATCATGTTGAAGCACCATTCACAACATTAAAAAAAACACAAAGGCCATGAAAGGTACAGTTTAACTTCGGCAGCACTGATAAACAAGAGCTTCACTTCTCGCAGACAAAACATGTGCTACCAGCATATGGCATTTAAAACAATGTGTAGGAACTTACCCGAATTGTCAAATAGTATTTGCTTACAGCCATCTCCGGTTTGCCAGGGGCAGCTGTAAACTGCGCCTCTCTCTGACACGTTTGACAGTGTTGACACGATTGCTCTTGGGGCACCTATAAGAACATTTAATCTGGCCACAAAAATGACACACAATGAAACAAATATAGCCTATACATAGACAACTTAACCTAAATATACGGTGAACCAAGGGTATAAAATAACAAATTACAAAATTATTAAATTGATAAACGAAGGAATAACTATTCAAACTGGCCAATCTCACTCTGAATGTGTTAGAATTGGATAATCCATCCCACAGTGGATGTAGGGCATTTTCCCATGGTTGCAACAATGTATCATACATCGAGATAGTTCACTCTGTGACTTCGCTCAGCTGTACCCGTCTACACAACGTGACGCGGACGTACTAAACAACAAATAAAGCCATACTCACTGTCTGTTACTCGGTTTGAAAAAATCCACAGAAAATCCAAAATAGCTCCCTCGAGGACCAGAGAATACAGAAGGTTTGTCAATATCAAGGTTGAATGCAAGTCCGTGTTTGAGACAGGACAATATTATGGCTACGGATAAACATAGATTCCGATATTTCCCCATTTTGCCAGGTTGTTCTATATCCTTCCGAAGTATTTGTTTTGAAATATGCTACAAAGGGTAGGAGAACAGAAATGTAGCCAAGATGTTGCCAACTTGTCCTCGTTCCCGCTTACGAACACATTCGATTCACCGTGATTCCAGGCTCCATGTCCATGGACAAACAGATGTAGCGTACCGACGTTTTTTTACGGCAAGTTTTAATTCAGAACAGCGTTCACATACTGGACGTAAACAAGCTGAAGTAAAGTCGCATATCTGTCCTAGGTATTTAGCGTCGACGCAGTGTTTCAAATAAATGTCAAAAGAGACTGTTTCACCATGGATACGGCGGACACTGATGCAGCGGGATGTCCCACTGTACAGGAAGTGAAGACTGATCAACTTAAACGTAACCCCCCAACGTAACTCAGACTTCCGCAACCAGTTTTTGCCCACCAGTTTTTTCCCTCAGTGTCGCCGTCTATCGTCTGTTTCCGTGGAACACAGTGGTATGATGGAATCTCTAATTTTCAAAAGACGTGTAACTGGGGCACTGATTTATCCGAAACACACCGAGAGTTTGAAGTGTTTGTTGAAACGTAATGCAATGATTGTTTGTTTGGGGGAAACAGTGCCACTTGTCGTTGAATAAAAAAGGCACACACTGAGCACAGTGTTGCACACAGTCTCAGGCAGTTTGACCTAAAACAGCGTGCCAACATTTAAAACTAACTTGTTCCTCTAAAATTCCACAGCTGTGCAATGCTGTCGTATCCTTTCATGTTTCAAAGAGCAACATCGTGCCCCTAAATCCTTATGTCTAATGATGAATGACTAATCTGACTTTGGGCATATTTGGTCATATTTGGCTTGCCTCTGAGCAGCCTCTTGTTCTGCAATGAAGTATACTTAAAAGAATGCACTAC
Organism: Clupea harengus; assembly: GCF_900700415.2. Classification (NCBI taxonomy): domain Eukaryota; kingdom Metazoa; phylum Chordata; class Actinopteri; order Clupeiformes; family Clupeidae; genus Clupea; species Clupea harengus. Next base: position 20,988,043 of record NC_045153.1, on the reverse strand, counting down.
GTAAATCCCTTGGGTCCCTTATGCTGTAGTTACACAGATTCAGCATAAAGAGGAAACATGAAATGCCAGTTGTGTTTATTTTGGCAGGCAAAAAGTCAGAAAAATCTCAACCTCCAGTGTTACTGAACTCCCTATTCCCAAAAGCTGTATTCAAGGAAACCTTATCCAGTTGAGCAGCTAAGCTTAATGTAAGCACCAGAGTTGTTGTGGGGCAAAAGCATTTACCAAAACATCGCTCAACATTAATTTTCCTATTAAATTTCCTAGGCCCACTCAAGAAAGATGTGTGTAGGCAGGAACTTCCTAGTACATGCATTCCTTTAGCTCTTGCTTGCAATTTTGAAACAATTTATATGGATTTAATTACTATTTTTGGCATGTACACAGACACTTAAACATCACACTTTTGTTATCTGGAAAGTGTTCATGGGTTTTAATTTATTTGTCTCTGTGTGCTACCCAGGCAGTCGTAAGCTTACGTATAAAACCACTCTATCCTGAAGGAGAGTAATGAGGTATAAAACAGAGAGTCTGGGATATCACGCATGTGGGTGTCTGGCTGAAGACACCTCTTTGCATGCCTAAAAGACAGATGATGTGTAGTGACATAGGAAGGCCACGCCTGCTTACATAAGCCAGGTCACCTCCGTCTCTTCACCGAGCACTAGCTGCTGTGCGGGGCAAACTAATGTTGTACTTCATTCCTCTCATTCAGGGAACAGTGGTTGTATGCAGAACTTCACAGTTAATTTCAGTTGATTCACTCAGTAAAACACAGATAGTATTGGACCTATAATCATTCCCTGAACAGCTGAGGCCGAACAGAACATTAACACCCTACCGGTCCAGTAGTGAGGATTGAGGAAGCCACGGATTGGGCCACCATGTCCAAGCGGTAGAAGTGTACAAATGTATGGAAGGACTCCCATGCCATGACACAGCAAAGCACACCTCCTCCACTGATACACCCCTGAACAGCGCCCAGGATGCTGCCATCCCCCTAGTGGAATGAGCATGCACATCCTCTGGCAAAGGTGGGCTCTTGCTGTTATAAACCAGGAAGATAGCCTCCACAATCCAGTGGGAGAGCCACTGTTTGCACAGCGCCATGCCACGAGCTGGATTAGCAAAACAGACAAAGTGCAGGTCACATGACCGAAACTCCTGGGTGCGTGAGATATATGTACGCCACGCCTGCACTGGGCACAGTGCATGCAGTCTCCTCTGCTCCTCAGAGGTAAATGGAGGAGGAGAGAAAGCAACATAAGTGAAAAGCCATAGACTTATAAGACAAGACCTTAGATACGTAAGCAGCATGAGGGTGCAAAGTGACCTTTGTGTCACCAGTGCACAGTGGGTACCCAAAAGATGTACAGAATATCAGACACACGCTTTGCTGAAGCTGAGGAGAGAAGAGGATCATATCCTTCAAGACTGCTTGGGAGAATGTGAGACGAGTCCTTTGGGCCTCGGAACAAAAGATGCAAGGCACCTCTTGGGTGACACTAAGGTTGGCACTGCCATGTCTCCTGAAAATGTCAGACCCTTTCATGTTAAAGCCGTAACTAGGAAGAATTTGTTTTTTTCCTCCTCATAGTGGTGTCCTTACAAAGACCACATGGTGAAGACTTGATGCAGACTCTTGTCTGATGGCTGCTTCAGTGGCACATTGGGTGAACCAGGAGGAGCGGCTCTCTTAGGGGATTGGAAAGACACGATAGGCCGGCGAGCACCCAATGGTGGTCTGGGCTTAGCATCACGTCTGGGTAGGATGCTTTGTAGCGCCTCCGTCTGCTTCGTTTTCAAGTCAAACAATGTCTGAATAAGCCACCAGGATAAATGGGTTCATCCATGTAGGAAGCTCTGTTCCTGTCCGACATTTACATCAGCATGGGCCACAGGTGACGCTGAGCCACGACGGTGGTAGCCATCCCTCTGCCCAGGGAGAGCATTGCACAGTGAGACAAGTGGAGAATGTAGTCTGAAGCCACCTGAATTTCATCAAGTACGGCAGCCTGTGCATGAAAAAGAAAAATGGCAATGCTTTGACAGTATAGTTGCTGGGCCCGTAATCCCTTGTTGTGAGAGTGGGCCAGGTAAGAGGCGAGGGATGGTTCCATAGGAGGATCAGCCCCGACTTATTAGCTCCATCGTGCTCCAGGAACTGTTGACAGCTGTTTATTCCAGGATAGATTTAGCAGTCACGAAATCCGGAAAAAGTAGGAGACACTGTTTCACCATCGTGGGAGTCTGAGGCAGGAAGATTCCAGTGAGCCTGGTGGGTCTCTGGGCTGGAGGGCGGAAGGGCAACTCCACATTTAGCTTCTGAACTGCACAACGGTTGAGAAAAGAAGGGTTTATCCATCTCGCTCGCTGTTCCATTGGTACATGGAGACCCACACTGGGCTCTTGGTAAGCAGTCCTGGTCCTCGTCGGACGGGACATGCATGTTTATGCAGAGGTCAAAAATATCCTCGCCGTCGTATGTTGCATGCTGCTGAGACTGGAAAGACAAAAGCACTTGCTCAAATTCTACATCTTGTCAGCCCAGCTAGCAGTCACCTCTCCACTCGGATTTGGAGAGGAAAGGGTCGTGCTTGACGGCAGCTTGACCGATATTTTTTTGGACAAACTTCAAACGCCGTTCAAGAGTGCCGTGGCCTCCCTACATTATCTGCCTTTGGGGCGTGAATAGAGTTGTCTTTAGCCAAACATGTGAGGGCATTATATCCCATATTGTCTAAGTTGTACTGTAGTACTTACATTTTATTTTTCCAATTATTTTCAAATGGATGGAGTCACAGAAATAGGAGCCCATATTTTATGTATTTTAGATACATAAAAATATGGATAACAAATTCAGTATCATAATCATGGAGATGTTAGACGTACTGCTACCATGTTTATATTGTAGTGTTTTTGGTTTATATTTTTGCAACATCCCACAACAGCCAGTCTTCTGATATTAGATATAATGGTCACAATATGTTTATATGTGAAATTGACAAAATTCAATAGATAAACCATTTTAATTTGCAATATTGCCTTTTAATACGTTTGTGTCAAAGGAATTGGACAAACCCAACCAATTCTTGGTGTTTGAGCAAGCCTCCATTTTTGGTAAGGCAAATGCATAAGAAATAACTAGGCCAGAAATCAAATACTATCATTTTGATCAAATATGCAGCCTCATTTGCCACTGAGTTGGTCTACATATTTGCCCAAGTTTAGTCATAACTGTATTTGTGTTCTTTTTTGCCTGTGGGTCAGTGTTTTTGAACGAATCGAAGGAATTAATTCCTTTCCACCTCAGGGTCACAGGAAATGCCAGTGTGATGACACACTGCCAAATATCTTTTAGCGGGTCATTACGTGTTACCTTACCAATGTGGCACCAGCATTGTTAATGCTTCCTATGGACAGCTCTTGTTGTGTCAAGTCACTTTTCTCCTCCTAAAGCATACCAGGTAGTATGTTTAAGTGTGGAAATAGCATCTCATTTCATTAAAGCTGTTTACTTAGCCTCAGCAAGTATGAGATTGCAGAATTCCTCAACATAGCAAAATAACCTTTGTCCTTGAATAAATACATTTTCCAGCCAGGTCTTCCACTCATGAGACTTGGCTTCAAAATTGGCCACCTGGCAACAACTATTCATTAGCTCCTTTTACCAACACAAGTCTTACCTCAAACTAATTCAAAGGGGTCCATTACTCTATACGTGGCAAAAGATCTCACACATTTAAGAGTCAGTCAATATCTGATATCCTTTTATTTACAATTTGTCTTGGCATGTTGATGAAAGGGAGAATAAAACCGGGACACAAGGGGACAAACACAGACACATCCAACTTACCGGCCTGTCATCCTCTTTTCTGCAGATTAACCTCACGCAAGTATTTCCATTCAGTGACAGTAACAGCCAAACCTGAGCAGCAAAGGTTTCTCATGATATCTATTTGCCAGCTTCCTCCTCTGAGATGTTCTGACTGTTCTTTAAGAGGTCGTGCTCTTCTACAGGGACTGCTTTTACAGACAATCTGACAGAGTGACCGAGATATGGGGCCCTCCCCCGTCAAGTGCGAATTGAACACTAGAATGTCATAACACGTGTTCACCATATACATTCTTATCCTGATACAGGCATGCACTTTAGATATTACATGAACTCAGAAATGAAAGTATCAATGAAAAACAATCGTTTTTTTGTATTGCAGTAAGCACATCCATCTCAAATCAACAGGAAAACTGAGTGGAAATGGCCACAACCAACCCCTAATAGTGCTTCTAATTTCAAAAAGATCATACAAGTTGGGTGTAATAAGATGATGATCTGGAACGTTCAGGCCATCAGGTTGTTGGCCTAAATAAAACTGTTGAAGGGAGCATCAAAACCTACCATAACAAACTGCTACCATGTCATTAGCCCAAATAAATATTTTATTTTGGATACATTCCCATTTCAGATTCCGGTATATTTTTAAAATGCGTTGATCCCAATGGGAACCTTGCCCGACTCTGCCCTGATAAAGCCAGATTGCTTTGATAATGCCTGCTTGGGGAACAAAACGATAAAAAAAATAAAACTAACCATTCTGATCTCAGTTAACTCTGCACACTCCGCAAAAATCAATCTTGAAATATCCAGGGATTTATTTAATAGTTTTTTTTCTTTAAAGAGACAAAAGGATTGCAGGCTGCACGTTTCCAATGTGGACTGTGGTTGTTGCTGTTTGATTTGTGAAGACACTGTCTTTTTCATTCATGTCAAAAGCCTTGTGAAGTTCATGAAAACGGTGCTGACTAGTCCCCCAACCCCTCCAACTCCCATCTAGTCTTCTTCCTCCAGGTCCAGTGTGTTGAGCTCATCCTCCAGCTCGTCCAGGTCCTCTCCCGTGAAGAGGTTCTCGTCCACGGGGACATCCTCCGACTCGTCCTCCAACGTCTGGTCCTCACTGTGCTCACCGTTTTCCTCCACCCCGCCCGAAGCCTCACTCAGTTTGTTGTCTGCTGTGCAAAGGGGAAAACAAGCTCCGTGTTAGCAAATTAGACAAACAACCTTACAGAAGTCAGATGAGCTGATGACGGTTTCTTCAAAACCTGAAACTGACCAAGAGGATCTAGCAGTCACTGACCCTCATGTCATACAACAGGTTTCTTTCCCTTCTAATCTAGTCTACTTCTTATGCCAATGGTTTCTCTTCTCAATGGTTCTCAATATGACTAAACATCTCTACACAATGAAAAGCATCACCAATTCAACGAAAACCATTATATTCTGTGACTGTTCTGTTCTCGACTGTGAAAACATTGCACCTTCAGGAACATACTGTAGCACAATGCCTGTGCTAAAATGCCACCCACCGTCTCTCTCTCTGGCTGCCTTGGTCTTTTTTGCCGTGAAGCGGTCCGCTGCTGCGATCGTGATGCCAGCATAGTCGACTTCTTGGGGAACAAACCGGGTAACATCAATGTCCTGCAAGTCATCTGGCTCTTGCACCTGCATTGAAGAGAAAAAAGAAACACACACGACATTAATTAAAACCACCCGAGAGCATTTAAAGACAGCCCTGAGACACAAGACAACAGTAGAGAACCTTGCACATGGCATCTAATAAAAAAGAGAAACGTGTCCTTGACATATATACTTCAATACGTAGCCTGTTTAAGACTAACAAGAAGCACAAAACATCATTACTCATACACAATGAAAGACGACAATGGATAAGGTGAATTGCTCTATCACAGGCGACTGACCTCCTGAATGATGTCCTCATCGTAATCATCTTCGTTGTCATCATCATCATCATCACCTTTGGCGTATTTGGTATCATCAGCCTCATCATCATCATCGTCAACCAGTTCAGGACGGAACTCGAAGACTTCACGCCCACTGACCTGTAAAGGGGACAGACATCACCACTCATCTTAGTTTCAGTCAGTCTGTTCTAAAGCACTCCTTCAGCATTACATTGCAAGGCTAACAGCGTCTATTAAATATAACAGAAAAATCACATGAAAAATGCTCTCTATAATACACAACTTCATAAACCTCCACCTTGACTGCTCACTGCATTGATGATAAATCCTGCTGCTATTTAGAACACTGATTGAAGACTCCAAAAGTCTTGGGGCTCTGCCGCCACCCACTGGCACACTAGGGTAGAGACTAGAAGAGATTTCTTCACTATTTTGATGGATTCCATCTTGTGGATAAACAACAGCAACTCAGGAGCAACTCTAGGGTTACTAACTTGTTTGTCCATGTTAATTTAAGAGACAGAATTGAGTGCATATGCACAACCATTAAAATGTTATCCTTTGATCTGGCAAGTCATTAGGATAGTGATTAGTTAAGAAACTAATTAATCGTAATAAGGGAATCCAATTTGATTTTTCTGCAGACATAAACACTGTCCCTGGAACTGGCATGTACTAATAATAGTGTAAAAAAAAAAGTTTCCTACAAATAATAATCATAAATGTAAGCAAGGGGCAAATGTTGTGAAGGAAAAAGAAAACAAGTGCCTGTGGCTATAAGAGCCAAACAACGCAAAGGCACTACCCTGGAGAAAAAATGCCTCCTCAGCAAATTCTGTGGAAACTAGCACTTGTTCTCAACTACTGCAATCCATGGAGAAACGTCCCAGGACAAATTGTGACTCCCTTTTTTGCCGAGTTACCTCAAAGGAGTCTTGCACCGACTGCATAGAGTTGCTGACACAGCAGACATGTTCCTATGGGCCGGTATGTGTGTGTGTGTGTGTGTGTGTGTGTGTGTGTGTGTGTGTGTGTGTGTGTGTGTGTGTGTGTGTGTCCTTCACTCACCCCCAGAGACCTGCCAGCTTTGAAATCAGCCTTCTTCTTCTCCATGTCCTGCTCGGCTTTGATGATCTTGTGCTGTCGTTTCCTCTTCTTCCAGGCCAAGAATGTTTCCAGGGTGATGCGGGTGACGTTTGGTCCTAGGGCAGCTCGCTGGAGGGAGAGGGGGGGCAAGAGAGTTAGAGGAACACTTACTATAAGAACAGAGTTTTCACCCCTAATGTGTGTCTGCGAATGCACTTTGGGGGTGGTTGTTTCTTCTTTTTGAAATAGTGGTTGTTACTAAATTACACAAAATGTGTACACATCTAAGCAGCGTCAGCTACAGGACGAGACAAAACTCAACTAACAAACAAGGTAGATGTCCACACACATTTTATACTCATATATTCTGTTCACCTTCAAATCTTCAGGCAAACCTTAACCCTAACTTTCAAACCTGTTAACCAAACGTTTTTGAAATATTTCATGAAATGACCCAAATGACCCATCATCAAACTTCACTTTCAGTCAGAATGGAGCTAAAAACATCAACCTGACTACTAATAAATATGTTACTTAGGGGAGAGAACAGTTGCCTAGGTTACTACAATCACATTTTGCTGCTAAATCTTGTTGCAGAAATGAATTGCCATGCAGGATTTGAGCGTTTCATCAAGCATATCAACGCTTTATCCACCTGTCATGAGTGATAAACCCTTCCTAATATTACACTCTATAGCTTTGAAATTCACATTCACAGTTAATAATAAGATATATAATATTTTATATCTGTTACAACTAAGACAGTCTTCAAGCAACTAGGTTATTTCTATTTACTGGTGGTCTACAGTACACAGCAAGGTCAAGCTCACTTTTAAAGGTGACTTAATCATGACCCTTTCTTGTTTGTAATTCAAACTATAAAACATGTTTTAATCTGTGTTTGGGATATCAGACGGTGGTGAAGTGGCATATGACGATCGCCAGAACTAAAAGAAGACTCCTACATACAAAGGAGCCCCCACCCCGCCCGCACACACACACACACACACACACAGCATTCACAACCCATCTTCATAATGAAAACCTCACCTCAGTTTCTATAAGTTCTTCTAGTGAAATCTTTTCCTCCTCGTTCTCCTCTTTCTTCTTGTCTCTCTTGATCACAAACCCAGCAGGGAGGGCATGACGGTACAGACAGTTGTCACCTCCACCGGGACAGACCCAAAACCAACCGTACTTATTGCTCTCTATGGCATCCAGGAAATGTTTGCACACCTACAGATGAGCAAAACAATGTTAACCACCTTCCTTTTGATTCATTTCTTTAGCTTAATAATTTCACATATTATAAATATCAATGCTATCCTGGTTAAGTCCAGGGTAGCATTTTCTCCTTTCTTAAGGAGTGTGAATTAGTGGAGCAAAGTCAAGTCATTGAACTGTAGACATATATAAACACGTCCGTCCATCCGTCTGTCTGTCTGGCTTACAATCTGGGTCACTATCTTCTCCTTCCCCGCTTGTGCCTTCTTCTCTGCCTCTCCATGTTTCATGGCGACAACCTCCTCCAGTTTCTTCTCGTCCCACATGTCCATGGTATCTACAAAACAAAAAGTTACTTAGCTTTGGAATATATCTCCAAACAGCACAGCTAGTATCATCCACTCCTAGAATTAAAACATCGGTTTTATCTATCTTAACCTGACAATTTTAACTTTCATTCTTCATGACGAATAACGCTGGGCTCTCACCTTTTTCAAGTTCGTCATCTCGTTCGTCAACGTAAAGACTACGCTTTTCACATTTTCTCTCAATGGTCAAGTCATGGGAAAACTTGCACTTGTCCCCCTTGGTGCACTGTCCTTGCTTGAAGAAAGCACAGAGCACCGATTTGGGGTCCACACCTGCACAAAAGCACATCATCACTCATCACCCGGCACAGAGGTTGATGCTAGACCTTCAGCACAGCCTTTATGCCAAATTAGCAAATTAGTTAACTAAGACCTGTAGTAATTGATTTGCAGAATGTGCCAGGGCAAGACAGTGCATGTGGGAGAGAATGATGCCAAGCAAAGTTGACGATATTCATAACATTGGAAAACACAAACTAATCAACTGCGATTGTTATTTGTATTTATGTGCAGCATGTTAATGTATTGACTCAGAGGCCTTGAGTTACCTTTGGCGACTTTCTGGGCAGCTATTACAGGCTTAAAGAGATCATTCAGCTCAGAAATCTCTTTCTTCTTGTCGACTTTTTTGCCATCTGCACCAACAGCACCAGCCTAACACAAGAAATACCGAAAGACAATAAAGCTTCAGCGAGAGGTGGGAATACAAATTGTGTACAGCTAAAATGACAGAAGAACAATAGCTTACCGGCCGAGGTGTCTTCACTTGCTGTACGACATGTTTGATAAACTTCTGTTGTTTTCCGCCCTTTTTGTTTTTCAAGCCAAAGGTCTTGTCCTGTGCGTTAAACAAAGGTTTTAACATGTACCACACAGGGTAAGGTGCCCAAATAATACAATAATTCTAATAATTTCATTTGGCACACAAGACTTTTGAAGGCCAGCTATACGACAGTGTCGACTAACAGGCAAAGGTCTTCCACGCATTAACACTCTAATCGAGCGTTCTACTCATTATATCACTTTTTGAAAGAAGTATGAACATTTTCATAACATCACATCAGACCTGAATTAAAATAATTTCCCGAGTAACCTTGTTAGTAGACAATCTGCCTCGTCATATAAAGGGCTGTTATGCAAAGATATGGCAAGCAACCTTGCAAGCTAAATGAGGCCAGATTGTGTTCAGATAAAGATGACTTATCTATAGTTATATTTAACGCTATGCTCAAAGAGAAGTCCAAACTAGGAATGACTAGCTAACTAGTAATGGAGTAACGTTACCGTGGACTCCGCTAGCTAGCTGTAATGATACGTTATGTTCTCACACCAAATGCTGGCTAGGATAAATATTAGCTGGCTAACAGGCAAGTTATGTGACGGTATCGTCGTATTTTAAAAAGAGCAACGTGATCGGTAAATAGCTGGATAATAACCAAGCTTTGGTAAAAAAAAAAAAAAAATAGCTGTCGCTAACGTATCGAGAGGCACGCCAAACCACATCAAGGAATATATGATAGATAGCGAGCTAGCTGACCAGCTAGTTATGATCTCTTGCTAACAGGCGTTAGCTAACACAACCAAACAGTGGTAAAAGGAATGTTGCTTGTCTGTCATTTATTTTTGTTCAAGATCATATAATTGGCAAGAACTGCTTAATGCAATACAAAAATCATGCGTATGCCCAAAACCATTATACACTTCTGTTCACACCTCGCTATCAGATCTGTCATTTTAACCACATGGCTACGCTCGTAAAGTATGGCTAGCCGGCAAGCTAATACTACTTGCTAGGAGCACAGCCAGGAGTTAGCTACAGGACCAATATGAAATCCACGTATGGTAGGCCGAAAAATCAGCATGGTTGAACAGTGATTCCCCAAAGCGCAATTTCTTTTCAAAATCTCACTCACTTCAATGATCTTTTCCTTTTTCTTTTCTTGGGTTTTCTTACTACTACCAGCACCAGGTTGAGAGGTTTTCTTCGGAGGCATATCGGTTAAAATATGTAAGTTTATCCTCTAATACCCCACCTCTAATTTTCGTGATGACTGTGCTAGCTAGCAAAGAGCAAGCTTCAGGCGTTGGTGAGGTCTTTTTTTCCAGCACCCGCTGCGCATGCTGGGTAACAGAAAAGGAGAGTTGGCGTGTCATCAGTACTGAGTGAGTTTGATTGTATCCATACATTATTGATTCCTACTGACATTTTCACCAAGGTGAGAGAAGGCTATATTTTTATTGTCTCAAAGGTAAATAGACAGCCATCTTTCAGCCCAAGCAACTTCTGTTTTTTTTTTAATACTGTGAACATATAATTCCCCAATTGGCTCCCCAGAGTCAGCCAACAATGAGGTTTACTTTTTTTTTTTTGAAAATAAAGGCTAAAGAAAGAAAATGATTTCTCATTATCATGTGCATTACGCCTACAGAACATCTACAATGTGGTATGAACCTTTACAAGTGCAGATTCAGTGCTGGCTGCACCTTACACCTGACAAAATTAGGCTTCATATTCACTGCGTGATAACCATATACAGAAATGAAAAGTTAGTCCCCCGAGCACTGTCATTAGCAAGTGAATTTATTTATCATCATCAGCCAAATGTGTTCTCCTTGTCACCGTAATGGATGGTGTCTAATCACAAATGGAAAGCCCACTATAGGTAGCCATCATGAACACAAGGCGTTTTTCACAAGTGGGTGCCTTCACAGCTCCCTCTTAATATCAACTCTGTCCATCCAGAGCAAATGAGTGAGAGAGGTGATAGCTCCTATCTTAGCTAAGACTTATGAGATGAGAGTCGGTAGCCTACTACTGTGGATATGTAGGAGAGAAAGGCTTTTGAAAGGCTTTTGTCTTATGAAACCCACTTGATACTATTACAAATTATTCTTAAAACATATTCGCAAGTGATTACACCCTATACTAGGGGTGGGAATCTCTTGGCACCTCACGATTCGATTCGATTCCGATTCAGAGGTCAACGATTCGATTCTAAACCGATTCTCGATTCTGAACCGATTCTCGATTCTAAACCGATTATCGATTATCAATGCTAAACCGATAAAACGATTATCGATGCATCTCAATTTTTAAAACATTTGAGTTTGTTACTTAGAGTCTCAAATCACTTCCTACTTTGTGTTTGATAAATCAACAGATCTATTTTTTTATTAGAGAAAAAGTTTTTCCTTGTCACAATTATGACTTTCTATGAACAATGCAATAATCGATGCAGCTTGCATTTCAACACAAAATGAATGTGTAAAAAAAAAAAAAAAATTTTTTTATTAAAAAATCGATTATGAACTTTTCTGAATCGAGACAGAATCGTTCTAAAGAGAATCGAGAGAAATCGAAAAATCGATTTTTTTCCCCCCACCCCTACCCTATACCCAGTGATTATGTTACATAAAATAAAGACAATGCTTATTTGTGGTTCAAAGGCTCAAGCATGTTTAGTTGGCCTGAGATACAATTGCAATGCACTGTGTTATAATGCTCAAGTCTGGATTTGCTGACACTTTTGAATGTGGTTGGAATAAACTATGAAACTACTTCAAGGGAAATGATGCCCAGAGTTTTTCTAACAGATTGTATGCAATGTGGGTCCCTTGGAAACTTATTATTATTTCCCTTATTCAGCATGTTGGCGTTAGAACGTAACAGTATCGCAAGAATGAATGTAAGCTGCTTCTGCTGCTGTACACAAGTGAAGAAGGAAAAAAATGAGGCAAAGAAAAATACAGTTTAACGCTGTTGAAGATTCAGGATGACAGATTAAATTATCAAAGATAATCTTTTTGCTTGACACAGAGCCAGATGATTTTGCAAGATAAGTCGCTACACCTGAAATACTGGGGAAAAAAAGTCCATCATGGGAAATCCCATGACATCAATAAATTCAATATTTTCAGTCATCCATCTTTCAATATTTATGTCATAGTGTGACCCAGTAAGTCATTTTTATCACATATTTTGTTACATATGGCTATATGTGAACATATGTATCAGCACACAATGTCTTGTTACTCAGAGTCAGACTAAACATAGAATGGACCACCAGAGGGCAGTATGCATATGTGGATTTGTACAGTTATTTCTGCATATGGATATGACTCAGAGGTTTTGCTGCTCAAACTGTTTCCGCAGAGTAAATTGGCTATGGATTAATACTGTAAGCATTTATAAATCTGAGCGCACTTGTCTTTAAAGAAAACATTTACAGGAACTGCAAGATTATTATTTGGTAGGGACAAATATATATGAATGAATATTGTAGCGTGCTGGGGTGCATGCTCCTATGTTTGTGCTCTGGGAATTGGTGAATTCACCCATAATTCTGTGTGTGTAGTAGCTGTAGATATAACTGTATGTGAATAATTGTATGTGCAATTCTATGTGTAATGTTCAAATTAAGAGTGTATTTCCTGTTAAGAGTCAGTGTGTTATGTGTAAATGCTCCTCTGTAGTTTCCTCTGTATTAGCGTCTTTGTCCGTCCCTTTTCATGTAAATCATATCTGTGTATAAGGTCCCTGCTTAGCCTGCCCTTCTGTAGAGAGAGAAGAGAAGCATTTACTCCGCTCGTCGCTACGCTGGTGTCAGAAGTGGGATCAGCGCCCCCTGGAGGACTGGAGGAATGATACCTTGAGATAACCACGCCGATAAGATGTCGAGGACCTGATCCAGCTGCAGTGGGGAGAGGTGTGGGCGTCAGGCAATATTCCAAAGTCCTAATGGAGCTAGACTGGGCCGTGCCTCTACCCTGGCTGCAGCACGATGGAGCGGCCACATCCAGCCCAGGACAACAAGGGAGCTGCTGGACACCACTGCCACTCCAGGGACTGGGAGCACTGTGAAAGATGAGCCCAGCCCGGGGAGGAAGGAGCAAGCTGTCCCAACCCAGCGCCTCAACGAGCGGGGGAAAGCTGCTGGCACATCATCATCGTCTGCCCCAGAGCCCACTGCACCAAAGCCACCATACGGTGGCTGAAGACCACCCCCACTCCGGAGAGGTCTTCCAGCCGCCAAAGTCTTCAATGAGGTCACCGTGAGCTGAGGGGCGTGGCTGCCATGTCATTACGGCCTGTCCCAGAATTTAGCACACTGAAGCCACTGTTGACTGCTGAGACTGAGGATGTTGTGCCTGGAGAACATTTGTTGTCCGTTGCTGTTCTCGTATCGCCAACCGGTAGAGAGGCCTTTTTCATTGGCTCAGTGTCGCCATCGCCAGGGGAAGAGGACGGCCACGACATTGTTGAAGTGTTGAGGAGAGCCCAGAGGAGCCGCGGTATTGCTGCTGATGGTCCTGGTGGCTCCTACGTCGTTACCGCCAGCCAGAGGGTCGGGGGTGTCCTGAACCGCCTGGAGGTCTTCTGTGCTGATCTTGGGTCCTCCCATTCCTCTGTCACCAGCTCGGAGCTCCCACGTCGCTCATTTGAGGGTCCTCTGTACCGCTGCTGTCAGTGGAAGAGCCTCCATCCTGCCATTGCCTGCCCCAGAACCTGCTGCCCTCAGTGGAGACCACGCCCACCCCTGGGAAGTCTTCCCGCAGCAGTCTTCACCCAGGTCGTTGTGAGCTGAGGGGCATGGCTGCCACGTCACTACAGCCCGCCCAAGAACTCAGCACACTGAGGACACCGTTCTGTTAAGGCCGGGAATTCTCCTGTGAGAAGGACGATGCCGCTACCCTGCCACCACTTTCCAGCCTTAAAGTTCAGAGACAGTTGCTCCAGGCGGGACTGTGTCCGCTGCTCTTCAACATGCCATGAGTTTCCTGCCTTTTACCATTCCGTTGAGGGGGTCCTGGGGGCAACCGTGTCTGCTCCATGGTTCCTGGGCCTTGTGTTTGTGGTTCCTGGGCCTTTTGTTTGTGGTTCCTGGGCCTTTTGTTTGTGGTTCCTGGGCCTTGTGTTTGTGGTTCCTGGGCCTTGTGTTTGTGGTTCCTGGGCCTTTTGTTTGTGGTTCCTGGGCCTTGTGTTTGTGGTTCCTGGGCCTTGTGTTTGTGGTTCCTGGGCCTTGTGTTTGTGGTTCCTGGGCCTTTTGTTTGTGGTTCCTGGGCCTTGTGTTTGTGGTTCCTGGGCCTTGTGTTTGTGGTTCCTGGGCCTTGTGTTTGTGGTTGCTGGGGACAGCTTGGGGGCTTGGGGGTGGGGCACTTCTATGTTCCTGTTGCGGGTAATTCCATGCATGTAGTAGCTGTAGGGTGTAAAGTGTAACTCTGTGTATTGTTTGAATTAAGAGTGTATTGGTGTTTCCCTGTTATGTTTTAATGCCCCTGTGTAGTTTCCTCTGTATTCGCGTCCCCTTATCATGTAAATCATGTCTGCGTGTAAGGTCCCTGCTTAGCCAGTCCTTCTATATCAGTTGTCTTCCGTCTCAATAAATGGCATGAATGCCAAAAAGACGCCTTGACTCCACTTTTGCGCAACAATATTATGATTTTATCTGAATACTTAATGATGGCTACCATAACAATAACAAGGCATCGGAACTGATTATTTGTTTCCCGAAGTATTTTGCATTTCTTTTGTTTGACACGTTAATCCTTATTTATGCCTGCATGGATATATTTTTCTCTTCCAGAGCACAACAGCTGCAGCTTTATAGCTAGCCATACAGAATTAAGACTCACTTTGACTAAGCGCTTGCCTGACTTTATCTCCAAGCGTCTTTAATCACCCATTACTGTAAACATATCAGTCAGTGGCAGCATGCTGAGGGCTAATGGGAGAGGCTGAGAGGCAGGGACAGTGAAGGACGTGGCCTGGAGCATCTCTGAGGCAGAAGAAAGCCTTGATGGTTTAGGTGAGTATGCTTCGGTACTGCACTGAGGAGGAGAGTGCAGTAAAAAGTTGTTGAATTATGTGTTTGTATGTGTTGTGTTGCTATGTATGTTTTCATTGAATGGAATAACGAAAGTTACTGACATTACGTAACATAACCTATCAATTGGAAAAGTCCACAATCTGGTCAAATTAACTGTTAACAATTCCCACTAAATTTGGAAGTTCAGCTACAGCTGTAGCTGAAGAATAGGTTATTTGCTTCCTCCCTCTGTAGTGCCATGGAAGTCCTGCGACTTGCTGTAATATATCACGAGCCATTACTCACATTGTCCAACAAATCACAAAGTGAGCAAACAATCAAATAAATAAACAAATGGAGCTTAATTTGATTTTTGTGCATTAACATAAAACCATAAACTGAATGAAATGGCAGAGCTATTCATTGAAGGCAGGCTATAAATACTCGAGAAAATCAGTCAAGCTGTTTTTATGGGGTAGTAAATTATCTGGAGCCTTTTGTGCATGCAGCCTTCCATACAACACTAAATAACCCAGCCAGTGCTTTGTAATATTTATCAACAAAGCCCCACAAACTATATGGAGACTGACATATTTTAAAAGCAGTGCATGTGCGGATGACATTTTCCTGTGCAGGTGCTCTTTACCACTCTGCTTTTAACAACCACAGTGCCATCACAAAGCATCAGGTCGGGCCTCTGTTCTGAGATGTAAACATTGTTATCAGGTGCAACACTCATTTAGTTTAGTAGTCGTGTCTGCATACTAGCCTGCAGGTCTTTGGTGACACTCTGCATACACGTTTAGCATCTTCTTTGCTTATGATCTGCATGCAAGTCTTTGAGTATCCCAGTTCCAGACGGATCTGCATGCAAGGCAAAGCTCCCTCTCTCATTCGGAAGCCATGAAGATAGAGAGAGAGACAGAGAAAAAAAACGTACTTTACAGATGTTCTAATCATCCTGTCAGTATGTCATAAAAGTCTGGCTCTGACTCATATTTTAGAGCTTTAGTGTTCTACGTTGGCATTTAAATGATATCCATAGTTGGTGCAGAGCACAAAAGACGGCTCACCGCACCATCTTTTGTGACTCACCATGGGGAATGACAGGAAAGGAAAGGGCTTTCCATCAAAATAATTTCATGACGGGACAACCAAGTGACTTTTTGCAGGAGATATCACAACATTGACACTGTGTTGAAGGGGTTTGTTGTACCTGCCTCTCCCTCTGCTGTCATTGCACAGTTATTAGACTTGATTTTGAGGATTTGGTACTTTTCAGTTTTTTTTTTTATTAACATCTTTCCTATTGCATATCAAACTTTAAATTAAATCATAGAAAACATACTGAATCCCTACCTAGTATATGCAAACCAAGTACTCTTGTCGTACGCAATGCAAGTTTTAATTTTTCAAAGCTACACAATTCAACTCTCTAAATGTCCAGAAAAGTACAGAGCCTGTTAAGGGTCATTTTTGTTTTTGAGCAACCTTTGCCTTCCCTCACAATACTTTTGCATTCCCTCGTAATAGTTTTGCGTTCCCCCACAATGGTTTTGCGTTCCCCCACAATGGTTTTGCGTTCCCACGCAATAGCTTACATTTTGCATTACCTCATGATCCCACTACTCTTAGTGTATTTGCCATGACATGGATCGGCTCATAGAATTGTACTGTCTTTGAACTTGACATTTCATATGCGGACATAGTTTTACTGCTTCATGATAAGCATGGCTGTGCAATCAGAGAAAGTACACTTAAACGAATACTTAGAATGAGAGGGCTCACTACAAGAAAGCATTGCAGTGATCTGCATGATGCAGGGATGGAGGGAACATGAAAGTACTGTGAGGGAAAGCAAAGGTAGCTCAATTTTTTTCTTCTCGCAATTTCAAAAAATTATTGTGGGAATGACCCTTAGGGGGATCCGTAGAAATAAATGAATATATAGCACATAATATTTTTTAGCTAAATGTGTGGATACATTTGGAGTAATTCTTCAAAAGAGTGAAATTTCTCTTACATAATATCTTTCGACATCACACATGAACTAATGAGGTAATAACCAATGAAATGTCTTGACAATAGGCCTGACTAAATGCATAATAATTCGAGCGCTCATGATTCATAGAGGCCTTTGACAGAAGCGGAAGAATATTTTTCCTTGCCTGGCGTGCTTTCTTCAGCTCATTAGATGATTAGGACTCCCCACTGTGTGAACCAGGCTCCCCCTCAACTCAGTTACTGCCCATGTGAGTGTGCCATGGAACGCAGATGTGTGGAGAGGCAGGGTCCCCCCTCCACAGTCCGCCTGACCCCCCACCAATATCTAAATTACTCGTGTCAAATTTGCTTCCTGCTCAGTGAGTGGGCTTCACAAGGTTGTCATGTCACCATACTCAAGAAGGACCTCAACCATACATTCTTCATGCCCTTTTTCTTATCACAGAAGCAGTAAAATTGACAGAGAGAGAAACTTTTTGCCTTGAGAAACTTGTTTGCATTGCTCTTACCGGCGAACTTTCAGGTACTTTCAGGTCACATTTGCTCTGACTAGAGACATTCACAGACTACAGTGTATTAGACATTAATCAAATGTTCATGCCCTAAGGTTAATCACAAATGAAACAGCCACAGGGAAATTAGAACTGGACTACTTAGCTTGTCTCATATTTCTGAAATATGCCTATATAGTCACAGGACTGGCTTGTAGTATGTTTTTTTCCCCTTGTCCAATTACTGAAGATGAATTAATCAATACGTAATTCATCTGCAAACTAAGAAGATTGGAAACCAAAATATTGTAACCGTGACAACAATCCCTCTGAGCTCTATGGCTAGGGGTATCAATATGTGCTTACAGAAATGCAATGAGCTCATGACAAAATGGGACAGTGTTTGCTAATGATAGTGATCGCAATCATCAGTACAGCTCTCCAGCTCAGAAGAAGTAAAAAAGAATAACTTTTAAACAAGAGAAGCTAATTATGTGCAGACAATTAATCAGTTCAGCTAATGTTGATTTGACCTCTGATACCCTCTGCAGGTCTGCCAACAAACACAAAGCCACACATAGCACTACAATCAATACAACATGGAGGGGGTCTGTCATTTTAAAGATGTCTCCCCCTCAATGACCGACCGGCAGGAGTAAATATTTCTCTCAAGAAAGCCACTGATGGGCTGCAATTGAGTTTGATGATCACGGCCATAGGTGTAATTTACGACGAGGATGCTGGGGACATGTCCCCACCACTTTTTGCAATCACCATTTTCCTCCCCACCACTTCTGACAACTGAAAATAAAATATCACCACAATGAATAGAGAGCATTTTGGTGCTTCGATGAAATCGAATTGATACACGAAAATTAAAGTTGAGTGTAACGTTAGTCTTAGTGTTGCCTATATAGCTGTTCTTTGATGATTCCCAATCTAATGCTATCACCTTTGTTCCTGACTGCATTAGGTTAGCTGTCAATCTAAAATGCATATTTTTCATTCAAATGTCAGAAACGTTATGTCTTCCTGGTGTTCTGTGGTTTTAAGACGAAGTTTTAACAGAGTTTCTAACCAAGTTTCTAAGTATTACTACCATCTCAATATATTAAGTCCAAATAAAAGAAATAATAATAAATAAAAGTGATAAAATAAAATAAAGTGTTTAGCTAATGACTCCAGTAACTCTGGCCAGGTTAATCTCTAACTCGCTATCCAAGTTAACTCGTCCAGCATACATTAAGCTTCTTAACTGATATAACAGTGGACTTAAAGGGAAACGTTGGTATTTTTCAACCTTGGCCTATGTGGTGTGGTGTTGGAGTGGGCACTCAAAGGAGGCCCGGGGGAGCGTTAGTGCCCATCCCGAGCAGTGCCCTATTGCCCCCGCATCGACTCAGAGCTGCACTACGATTAACCACAGCAGGAGAGCTAACCACACTTTTCACCCTCTCCACTGACAAAAACACCATGTTCCCCAACGCTACAGAATGGGAATAAACCATACAGTATGTAAAGAAATCTAAGGAAAATCCGTCTCTTATAGTTTGGGATTTGGATTTGGATAGATTTCTGTATCCGCTGGCCACTAATTGACAGTTACACATCCCAGTTGTTTGTAGCATGTTTTAATATTTTAGTTTTAAAGCCCTACACAATCCTAGTAACCTAATTTACTGGTGCAATTGTATGTGCATTGTAGTAGCAGAGTCAGACAATGCAATAGGCCAGCGAAAGGTAGGATCATGTAAAATCCTATCTGTCTTTGGCACTTTTCAAACCAAAATGACACCAGAGATCACAGCCTCTGCTTTCCAACATCCAGATAAATAAAAATAGGGCTGTTTTCCTCAGCCAAACACAGATCTGTAGGGCTGGGCCGGCGATTTCAGTCTTCATCCACCCATGCGATCAGCCTGACATTACCCCATTTCCAGTGTGCAATGGGATATTTAATAACAGACAGGTCTGAACCCCCCATTGGCTGTCAATCACTCTCAGCAGTCGATTTCTGAAAAATTGCAGTAACCTCTGGCCCACAGCGGGAAAACAAGCTTTTGAAGAATGCGGACCCCTGGTGCTGTACATCATCGTGCTTAATGCAATCCTCCCCGGGGACTGAGAGAAGCACACAAATAAATAGCTGAGGGCCATCCGTTAAACAGGGCGAAACTTATCAGTGGACGCTTTCCAAGCGCGTGTTCGACTAGGACCCTAAACAATATTTCGCACAGGAGTGCTTGGGAATGACAAATGAACAGCACACAGCCGTGTGTTTGTTTGCACAGCCTTGTGTGCTGTGTGTGTGTCTTGCAGAGAATACTGACGGAGCACAACCAGTGTTGAGCTGGCAGGGTTTAGCAAATGAGATGAAGTAGCTCCCACCACCACTCCGCTATGCTGGGCAAGGAAGCCGCTTTCAGGCAGTTATTACCTCACAAACACTTAATGGGGTTTGCAAACCTGGGTCCTCCTGGGCGCTACAGCTGTGCAGGGCCCTAAAGTCTCTCTCAACGCCCCACTCTCTCTGTCTCTCTGCCTGCTTCACTTGATTTGGTTGCAGATTTGAGTAGACACATGGCCCTCGAATCAGCGTGTACCAATGAAAGACATAATTGTTTTTCTTAAAAAACAGGATGGTTTTAAAGATGCTGGTGCGTTTCATTATCCATTTTCTACATGCATATTTGTGTGTGTGTGTGTCTGTGTGTTAACCTAATGGAGCAACAATCACTTTAACAAGCCCATGGAGAGTGCTGTCTCATTACCGGTTCCCCAGATGCCACTGTAGAGGCCCGCGGTAATGTAAAGACAGTGCCTCTGCTTAGTGCCGTAAATGGAATTATTTTGTGCTGCCCATGACTCATGATTTAATGAAGCCTCGCCAGATAGCCCATATGTATTGAATGTGCTGGGCCACAATTGCTGCCAGCACAGATGAGTCCCCTCATGATGCATGCATAGCACTCTGGGTATTTGAGGAAAGCACCATAGAGGTATTACCAGTGTTGTTGCCGGGGGCTCCTGTTTACTTATGCATGACAACAGGTCCTGGTCCATTTGAGTTGGATAGAGATCTCACCAGTGCCCAGATGACCAACCAATAAGATATCAAAAGCAGGCTTTTTGTTGTGCTGGGCTGACTGATTAGGGGAGCACAAACAGATGACAGCGGCTGATGGAAACGTGTGTGTCTGTGAGGCTCGGACAGGCTGTATGCCCACGCCAGTGTCTGTGGTGCCAGGGCCAGCTCAGAGCGGCGGGCAGCTCAGCTCTCTGGCTCTTGGGTGATATAATGGACCTTGGCCAAGGCCAGGTGGGCAGCCAAATGTATGGCAGCCAGAAGTGCCCATTCACCATGATTCTGTGCTGGCCGGTTTGGGGCGTAGTAGTAATGGTTCGGCACCAATTTTTAAAACAATATTTTTTGTTTGTTTTTATGTGTGTGTGTGTGTGTGTTTGTCTGCTGCATTTGTGAGGAAGAGTTGAGTTAGGGGGAGAGCTGCCTCGTCGTCTCCCTTTCTGCTCGCTGAGCACATTGAGTCTGACAGGCATCCCTGGAGTGGGCCGGGAAGCAGATGGCTTGGGACGCGTTTCCCATCAGTATAAAAAAAAAAGAGAAAGAAAGAGAGAAAAAAAATGGAGCGTAGTGGCCTCAGCTTGGCCGCTTGCGCA
Organism: Clupea harengus; assembly: GCF_900700415.2. Lineage (NCBI taxonomy): Eukaryota > Metazoa > Chordata > Actinopteri > Clupeiformes > Clupeidae > Clupea > Clupea harengus. Next base: position 20,966,626 of record NC_045153.1, on the reverse strand, counting down.
TTATCACTACCCTGGGAGGAAAAAAAAAACACAACACACAAACGTTCTCTGCGGCACAACACCTTTCCCTACCTCCCCCTGGCCAGCTGAATTTGGGGTCTTGAAGGTTTAGCCCAGGGGCGCTCGGGCCACGTTCTTTGATTCCAGTCCTCACCTGAGGTGATTCACAGGTTCTGTTGAAGTATTATGCATTATTGTATTATGAAGTAGTATAATCCCCCCCAATACGGTTCAGAGAATGTGTTAAACGCTGGCATGAACTAGATACAGATTTGTCCGGGCCTGCCTTTTCCTAACTAATGCAATGATTGGCAACCATAAAATTACAAACAAAGAAATATAGGAGTGAATATTAATGCATTTCTAGCTTGTTTACACCAGTGAAAGATATGTCAAATGTGTTATCATTTCGACAATGAAACACCCCCAAAGACACTTTAATAAGTTTACACAAAAAGAAGGCCCTATCTGAGTGAGAAAGCAGCTCATGTAACAGAAATAAAACCTTCTCTTCAGGATAAGACTATGTACCTGGCTTTGCAAAATGAAAAGCACGGTATGATGGCTTACCTTGGAGGCAGGAAGGAAACAGTTGTTCTTATTTATTCATTCTTTCAAAACACTGCTGTAGGCCATAGCCTTTGATAGGTAAATGAAAAGTCAATATGACTTTATGGCACAAAGTGAATGTGTTTATCAAAGTTTTAAAGATGTTATAGCCTTCAGGTGTATGTTTATGCACCACATAACTTAAGTTAACATAAGGCAGAATCTGGACTGCTCATAAATAACGTGTTGATTGTCATACCAAGAAATATTCCATATATCTAATCCATTCATCCGTCGATTAATCGATACATCCGATCAATACATCTGTCAATCAGCTTCACCAAGTCATTTGACAAATATGTATCCATTTCTTGTTGGCTTGTAAAGTTTCCATGGAAACTACCCAGTAAAAGCTGTGCCTGTCCTAGTTCAGTCAGACATGATCATTCACTTAGATGCATCACAAAATCAAAATAGATGCGTTTAGTGTGTTCCTCCTCTCCAATGACTCCCCATCTCCGAAAGGCTTAATGCTAAAACACCAGCGAAGCCAGGGTGAGTCAAGCAAAGACTAAACACCAACAATATTACTACACCCAAATACCACTGCATAGTATGAGGTCGTGCTATTGATAGTAGGGTGATTCATTTCACTCCCTCGGAGGCTGTTGGTGGTTGCGTGGGAAAGCCATGCATCATCTGAGTTCATATTGTATGCAGACAGGAAATGGCCAATAACATTAAAGGATAGGACTGACTTTTGTACAATGGCTGTGCAGAGTAAACTGAGGACCTGCAACACTGTAGCTCTCTCAGTACTGAAACAATCATAACAAATCAATGATAAATGGTAAAACTTATGCAGTGATTATAGATTCAATTATGGGGAAATGACCAGTGTAGTAAAATAAGTGATGAGAAATGCAGGGACATTTTAATAAAGAATAGGCCTAATCTGCCCACTATTTGTTTTACAGTTAATCTAAAAGGGCATGTGCGCACCACATTTTTTTTAAATGTTGGAGTCATAGTCAGCTGAGATTTGCAACTGTCTTAAAAGTGACCTGGCTACCTGCAATGTTAGTGATAATAGCATATGTCACAAGAGAACACATTTTTTTTAAAGCTTTGATCATTACTTTTTAGGTTAATGTGTCTACGGTATGCATTAAAAATAGGCCTAGTTGATATATGGGATTTAAAATATGCATTATAATGCAAAAAATGTAAATAAAATGCAGACAAATATGCAATATGTAAAGATAGCCAACGAAGGCCTGAGGCGTGAGTGTTCAGAAATGTGTTCAAATGCCTTTGAACTGAAGCAACACATTTTAATTGGAGAATTGTAGCCTACTTTAGTAGAATTGATGTACATGAGTCTACTCCAACTAATTTACTTTAGATGAAAAAAACCCTAGATCATATTTATATGACTAAGCAAACAAATATGACAAACCTACAGAGAGTTAGGGGGTGCAGTTTGGAGGCTTTGGTCTCAGGATGGGCACCCCTTCAAAACAAATAGGAGCATGACACACCTTCATTCAGTATGCAGGGGTAATGGGAGTGGGGATCCGAGGACCTGGGTAATATCCTGTTGCCACTGAGGTCAACGACAATTAAGATGCTCCGACAAAATCAATTTGTGCCCATGATAAACGCAGGGAGTGGTGCATGGCTTTGAATAAGTAGTGGAAATGTAACAGGGTTTACCTGGATGGCCTTGTGCAACAAGTCGATCGTGCGCTGCGGTTTAACATTTCAAGTAAGTGCTGTTTTTATGCTATGTTGCTCAAGAAACAAATTGCTCGGATTTCACACGGAATGTAATCCATTCCTTTAACAAAATGTGAGACATCTGAAATGCGTTTGACATTTAAAGCTTTCTTTCCTGAAGCCATCTCTGGGAAGCTTCTTGATCTTTAAAGGCATCTTAAAAAGCAGTTAGCAAACTGGATAATTAATTTTTCGTAAATAAACTTAATTTATTAATGGTGTCTCATAATTACACATTATCAGGCCTTTACTATCCAAACTAATCACCCAAATCCTTTTTTTTACCACTTCCCTTCTTCTCCTGTGTCTGCTGATTTCAATCAATATTCGATTAGTGAGTTCTCCTGAGGTGATAATTACTGAGAGTGAAAGAGTAGCATTAGATCACTCCTTTGGCAGCAGCCTGGCCTTCTAACTGGATTGATTTCATGTGTAGTGGTATTCATGAGCGTTCATTTGAATGCCAATGGCAGGGCTCAGTCTGAATGGCATTTCTCAACATCAGTGTGGAGCCCTGACGAGTCGGGGTAATCCAATTGCGCTGAGGTTTGTCCAATAAAGACCGTCTCATGGGCAAAATGGGCACTCAAAGCTAATGCTGAGGCCACCATGCTAGCCAGCAGTTGTTTAGCATTCTGAATCGAAGCCACTGACAGCCAGCGAACATATTAAGTCATTATCAGGTGGCACAATTGATTTCAGTCTACCTCCAGTGTAAATGTGATGGATTGACATGTTGTCATTTCTATGCCATGATTCATCTCAAAGCTTTTTGGGGTCTCCGGTAGCTTGAATCTATTTTTTTTTTTTTTTTTAAGTGTGGTTGACTCTCTCATGCTGACAAGCTTTGTAGCAATCAAACTGCCACTTCCCAGCCTTGATCTGAGGGAGAGATTTTCAGACAGGCTCACAATTCAGCTTCTACATACACCCCCCTCCTCCTCCCGCACTGCCTCCTGACATGACAATCGAGTCGTTACGTCCCGGACATCTCTGACAGAGCTGGGATTCGGAGGCCGCGGCGGGAGCCCGTGTACCCCTAATTAAAGTTTGTACCAGCTCGGCTTCTGCAATCACGCTCTTTAATCTCGGCCCGAATCGCCCCTGACAGCGGCTGCCGGGCAGACGTCAGACGCGTTACTTTAAGGCCTCTGATTTATCAAACAGACCACTAGTGGCACTTCCGCAATTTCCCCCGAGGCGATCCTTCAGAGGAGTTGTCAGCTCCAATCCTGCGCCACTCTCTCGCCCGAAACTCGGGGACCCTGCAACGCCGGGCTCAGTCATTTCAAAGCACGGCGGTCAATATGGAGCACTTAACCCGTAGACTCTGCTGCATGGGATACATCACGCATGCTGCTGTGACCACAGCAGGACTGGAGCAGTGCACCTTAAAAAAAAGGGTGAGCCATTTGTGGCAAGGAACTGTAACATCAGAGGACATATTGCACACCTAATCATCCTTCTTGTGGAGTTTGCATGTTCATGTAATGCAGAGCGCTCTAGTTCCTAATATAACTCTGCAGAGGCTGTGACTAGCATAATACTCACCAGAATTAGGAAAACAAGAGACTTTATGATTATCTGAAGCATACCATGTTTTTTTACAAGGCGGAATATCTTCTTTTCTCAAGGTATTATTTGTTCGAATTTAAACCTCAGCCTTGCATGTTGGCACAAGGGAGCAGAATAACAAAATCTGCAGGAAAACAAATCTAATTTGCCTCATTGTCTGCTCTTTGGAAAGGAACAATGCTGTAGGAAGCGGAATGAAACGGAGCATGTCTGGCGCTGTGGCGGAGAAGGCTACAATATAATCAGATGTTCTGCTTTGGATGTTTCTTCTCTATTCCCAACACACATATTAACCGACAGATTACATGCATCTCAATGAGCTGATGCGGAGAGGGAGGAATGGTATTATGTGGAATGTACAGTGCGGCACAAGAAATTGCTCTGGTGATACTGAAGCAGGAAGGCAAGACAGGTGCAACCATGCCGCTGAAATACACTTTGTGATTCTTAACGAACGTCTTGTTTTCTGCGAAAAGGTGTTGTTTGGCTTCTAAGCGGTGCTCCCAGACGAGGACAGATATCTTGCGATGCTCAAGCGTGGCGTCATGAATTAAAAAGAAGGCCGGGTACCAATAAGCAAGATGATTTATGTATAGCTCAGGTCCTTGCTGGTTTGGCATAGCATAAAGAAAGAAAGAAGAAAGAGCATAAGAAGAAGTAGAAGAGGAAAAAGAAGAAGAAGAAGAAGAAGAAGAAGAAGAAAGCCTTTTCTAATGGGGAACATGCTGGATGTCACAGGGAGGGAGCAAACCCCAGACGTGTCTAATTAGAGAAGTGCTGTGATTTTAAATGAACGTCGGCACACGCGCTCTGAGGACAAAAAAGAAAACCACGAAGATAAAAAATACCGCTGCCTTTGTGATAGAAATTCTGTCAATTGTCAACTGGAAGGCCCTTGCTCATATTTAATCTGCTTGGATCAATGTGAGGTACTGCTGTCAGCACGGTACTTTGTGGATTTGCCTCTGTGATGCTGAGAAACAGCAGGCTCAGGGCCCTGACAGTTCTGAGATGCATCCAGTGTTCGCGTCGCGTCTCTGTTCGCAGTCTCAACTGTAGGCCTCGCTTGTTGTGTTCTAGGGTGTAGTAAGATGTCTGTCCCCCCCCCGCCTTTTCCCTCTGCAGCCCTTGGTCTCATCTTTGACGAAGAAGCTGCGATGATTAAATAGCCAAGATTTAACTCCGCTCTTGACTGGAAGAATTTAATGTCTCATAATGTGAGCTTACAAGTGCTGTGGCGGGCCTCCTTGCAGCAGTAAAAACTGGAATACTTATGATTTAAAAGTTTTTAAAAGTGAAATAAATCTACCATTTGGGCTTAAAACCACCAGAGAATATGAAGTGCAAAAAGTTTTGCATTAGACTAATGGGACATGAAAGAAATGGGCTAATATTTAATTAGCATTTTATAAGGTGGCTTAGTCTTTCACAACTTTAGCTCTATGGGGGGGGGGGGGAGATCAGTACAGGGAACAGTATTTTCTTATTAAGTGGGCCTAGTCGCATGTATTGACTGAGTAGTTTCTCATTTAGGATTTTGTTGCTAAAGATTAAAGCAGAGACCTACAAAATGGAGATTATGAATGCTTTTGAAGAGCTGTTGTTTTAACCCACACTCTTTGCAGCGACTATGAGCTCATGCTCATGCAGAAGGCAAGATTTATTCAGTGGCTCTGCCGAGTGAAATGCAGTCGGAGTCATTATCTGCCGCGTCTATTTATTTATTTATTTACCTATATGAAAAAGTACATTAGGGCGGGATCTGATTACCCTTAGCCTTTGGCTACGCGGAAACCACATCATTAGACTCTGCTCGGCACACAATTGAATTTTAAAAGGAGCCATTAAGAAGCTTTTTCATCCAAATCGAGGTACATTTTGTAGATATGTTTATCCCTCTTCTATCTGCAGGCGTCTCTCATAATTTCACAAGCAGGCGACCTACAGTGCATTTGAGCATGTTCTCCTTAATGGTTCCCTCTGTCATACACCTCTTTGCTGCCTTTTCTCCTTGCTTTTTTCCCCCTTGCTATCAACTGTTGTGATAGCGGTAATAGAGTGCATTCATGCACAGCATGTGTCTCAGGGTCCCCCTCCCAGTCCGGCTTGAGTACAAAAAATCTCCACGAAGCTATCTAAAAATGTACAAGCTCCTCAAAATACCTTTCAGAGTCTGTACATCTCACCCCCACGCTCCCGCCTGTCATCAGGGTTTTGGTTTTTATCGAAATTTAAATTGCCTCTGCTTCCAAGACAAGGCAACGCAGGCGTGGCTCCTCCCGTGGTCGGTGCCGGGAGATGATTGGAGAGAACAAGACACAAAGTGCCCATCAGTTTCTACAACATGGGTCAATTAGACTTCTCCTTCAGCCCTCCAACAGAAAAACCATATATATATATATATATATATATATATATATATATATAAATATATAAATAGAGAGGGAGAGAGAGATGATTTCAGAGCTGAATGTTACACAGTGGAAACCTTCTCCTATTGTACTGGCATGAATCTACCATATCTGCCTGGCAGTATTCAACTACATACATGTACAGTCATAATTGGATCATTTTCCTGTCTTGAGATTGCCATCCTAACACTGAATGAACATAAATGTAGACATAGATCGTAATGCACCAGATATATAATGAGAACTTGAGTACAGTATCATGTTCAAAGGTATCAAAACATAGTAAACATGGTAATTCAGAATTATGCTTATGGAAAAATAACCCCCAGGGCAAGTGCTTCTTAACATGGATATGGCTGTCTGTGGAGGCTTCATACATACCATTATCATAAGCATATGTACGGCAGAAGAAGTGCACTCCATAAAATCCGTATGCTTACTAACTTTCATTACTCATGCAATGGTTCTTTAGGTGGTGTTGAGAGGCGGCTTTCCTTTCTGTACATGGTGTTGGTGGTGCACGAAGAGGCATGCATTATGAATACTCATTCTGTTGGGACTGGCTGGGAACCGGTGGCTCACTGTTACATACAAGGTTCTAGAACTTTATTCTAATTGATATTTTATTCCCCACTGATCCCGAGCTTCAGCTGGGGATGAGCTGAGTGTTGCAGTAATGAGAATGAGGATGTGGCTCCTGGTTTTCAATCAAGTCATTTGGTCGAATGACAGCCGAAAAAGAGAGAGGGGAGAAAGACTGAAAGAAAGAGTCGAACAACGAACAGACAGCGAGAAGGAGAGGGGGGTGTGTGTGATAATTAAACACAATCCAAGTAATTGTTCCAGCTAGCGATTCCATGCATAATCTGTGTCCCTGAACTGTATTAACTCTTGCTTCACGTGCAAAACCAGTGAGAATACTAACCCTCTCAGAGCCTCTCAGAGCCATTTGTCCTTGGTCCATTCTTGGACGGATGGATTGATACAATTTCAAATATGAAAATATCCAAGGCAATTCATATTGCCGAGATGCTTGACATTCATAAAATGAAAACAAACATCCACCCTGATGCCACTCAACCCCCTCCGCTGGAATGAAGGTTCATTATACAGGAGGAATAAAAATGTCAATAACACCACCGTGCCACTGTGCACTAGGCGAAAATCATATTTACTCCTGCAAATCAGACTAGCTGTGCCGGAGCCCGTGGGAGAACGAACTGGAAAATGCATTCGATAAAGAAACTACTTCAGGAGGAGATCAGAGCTGAGCTCAGTCAGGCCATCTCTCTCTATCTCTCTGGCTCGTGAAAATAATGTATCGGTATTCTCTAGGGGTGCTGCTAATTTCCCTGCCTTTATGAGGAAGCATCCTGGACTACACACACTTGTAATTCACAATCAATATGGACGCAATGAAGGTGTGTGGCTCGTTTTCTCGCCCTGGCCGCAGGACAAGACAATTGACGCACTCTGTGAGTGATTCCACGTTACATTTCAAAAGGGGTGTTGTGCCGAGAGACAGATTAAAGCAGGGGCTTCACAGTGGCTGGTCGGATGCCAGTGAGTACTACCACTGTCTGTCCATCAGAGATTAGGAATTTATTGGCTCCTTTACAAGAAATGACTCAAAACAAAAATTCAGTTGCATTACCATAACAACTGCTGAGATCGAAGTGGAACTAAGCACTTAGTGGTGACAAATATGATTTTATGCGGTGAAGTGTGTTGTGTCTATGTGTGTGTGTGAGCAAGCTGGTTTCATGTCTTTGGCATTTGTAAAGTGCTTGTGTTGCCATAAGTGGCCTACAGAGGGCAGTGTTACATATGGTTTGGGAATACTTCCCCTCCACCTCCTCTCCTTACAACTTCTATCTTTGGACTGAAACTTTCTGTGTGGAATGACAAATAGCAAACAGGGACTGTATGAACAATTAGATTTCCAAAGGGAAAACCATGCCTCCAGGCAAAAAATAATCGATTGTGAGATGGAATCTGATGAGCAGGGTTACTTGCGTATCTGATGTGTGGAATGTGATGAGCCTCCTTTGCTTTTTTTGGTTAAAGGCTGCTGACTTCACTTTAGCTTTTGACACAGTTTTTTCCGGCTTTTCATCTGATGCACCCTGTCCCTGTCATGGCAGAGGCTTGCTATCAGAGAATGCCAAGTCTTTCACTGGGAAGGAATGCTTTGACAGTGTGTTACCCCTCTTCAAAGCCAGTGCCTTCAATGTGTTTGTCAGTGTGTGTGCATGTGTATGTGTGCGTGCATGCATGTGCGTATGTGTATTTGTTCGCTGGTGTGGCTGTGTTTGCTGGAAGGATTTCTGAAAGCCAGGCAGGAGAAGCAATGGCTGTTTTACAATGGCTGTTTTTTTTTTTTACTTTGTTGTTGACCAGTAATCTCTGAGCGCCTGATCAATTTGGGGAACCCTCCCTGATGCCTCCTGACAGCCTGGCCTCCCAAAGCTGCTTAGGAGCTCCGTGGAGGCTAAAGCCTGTTAGAGAGAAGCCGCATATCACGCGCCACAGCCATGGGAGAGGAGGCTTTATCTTCGCCACTGCTCTGCTTTCTACTTTCCTCAAGGAAGTTTCGGACACCGGCCTGCAAAGCTAATTGCGTCGTCTGCTCAGCCCCCCCCCCCCCCCCCCGCCCCCCAAACACACCTCCCATATTGACAGGAGCGTATTGAGCCGAAATACTTAAGGGATGGGCTTAATCATCAAACAACACGACTGAAATGATAAACTAGAGCAAAATCAATGAGAGATCAATGCATTGATGCAGGTAAATGAGCGAGCTGATCAAAAGCAGCATGATTTGAATTCATGAGCTTCCCCTGAGGTTTGCCAGAAAACTTGGGAGAGCAGAGGTCGATGAGAGCACCTGCAACAGACACCACAGCTCTAGAAAGTTTGGCTCACATGTGCTTTTCCAACATTTGTTCTTGTTACCCTCTGCCCTTGGCTAAAATGAAAAAATAAATCACTGTTGACCCTGGCCAAAAAGTTAGAAAACTGTTTAGACACTTATTTTGACCAGTGTTGATATTTGACACAATTTTTTTTATTTAGTCTCAGTCTTAGTCATGTGTCCCTGTTAGTTTTATCATATTTAGTCAACCTTATCCTATTTTTTGTATCCTGTTTTTAGGGCTTTGAGAACACATACCGCCTATCTACAAAAACATACACTGAAAACAGTCTGCACAACATGGCTTTAAGCAAAAGGTTAGCCAGCTAAGCTGCCTGGCCTCCTACTTTTTCACAGTAGAAAAAATATATATGAAAGCAATTCAAACATTAGTAATGTCCTGTGGTTGACCGGTGCTAGCCCATCCCATTATGTCTATACTTACCTATGTAACCTTTGCCGCTTTATTTCAGCTTCTTCACAACCACCTGCTGATTAGCTTAAAGGTGCAGTGTGTATGATTTAGTGGCATCTAGCTGTGAGGTGGTAGATTGCAACTAACTGAATACCTCACACTTTTCTTTCCAAGTGTGTAGTGTAGTGTACAGTATCTATCAGGTGTCAGTAAAAACTTTAATTCTTGAGAATACATTTATGGTTGTCCTCATTTTCAATGATGCAGAGATTACAAATACAAATAAAACATAATAAATATCACAATAAAACATAGTAAACAAAGTAAATAAACAAAAACAATAAAAAACATCTAAATACAGAAATCTTTTGACAAATTGAGGCAAGGATTTGTGATCATAGATTAGAATTGTCCATACGAAAGAAGGGAATTGCCTTTTAGAGTGTGTTGAAGATCGTTCCAGGAAGGGGCGTTAAAACGCTGATTTTCCCAGTTCCCAGTGCTGTGTGGTACTGTGTACCAGTCAATCATATGAGCGGTTTTGATAGGTTCCAGAATTCCAATCCAGCATCATTGAGACATATGATGGCGACTTTCCAACAATGGCCTCTTAGATGAACAGAAATCAATGTTTATTTCACCTCTCCGCTAGAGATGACCAACCCATGTCATAAAGGACACAATGGTGAGTACCATAGCCATCACCCGTCATAAATCTAAGGGGAGAATAATAGACCGTGTCCAGGGGTTCAAGGGAGGAAGGAGCAGCAATTCTATTAATTACAGTCTAACACCGACGTGAATACTGCTTCAACATTTATTTGTCTGCTGTTCATAGGAGCGCTGGATTTGCTTCTGTAAAAGTAGGCAATCTCTACATGGCAATTAAATGTACGTTTCTTGTCAAGCCAGATGCCAAGATATTTATATTCAGTGACTATAGTGTTAGATAGTTTAAGATTAATAAGAGTTTCCTAAAGAGCATTAAAGGAAGGTTGGAGGTTCTCAATGGATAGTTGAACAGAGTCAGCAGTACACCCCATAATAGTGTCATCAGCGTAAAGATGTCCTTCAACCACTCAATGAAGAGACAATATCATCAACATAAACGGTGAAGATGACAGGACCCAAAATGGCAAGAACCTCAGATTGGACATTTCCCAACTTCACATACAAACCTCTCAAACAAACAGCTCTGAACCAATCATAAGCCTTAGCATCCAACCCAATATTATATAATCTTTGTAAGAGCAATGTATGATGCAACTGTGTCAAATATTTGACAGATCCACAGAAAAGGGCAGCACAGTGTTTCTTATTGTCTAAAGCAGATGCTATATTATATGTAACTGGTGTGATTGCTGAGATAGTGTTGCGATTAGCTCTAAATCTAGATCGATGCAGACTTAATATTGACTTGAAGTGACTTGAAAGAAATTAAATGAGTAGGTTGTTAACCAAAGATTCCAAGAGTTTTGCCAAGCAGGGTAATTTGGAGATTCGACAGTAATTATTTAAATCATTACCATCACCTCCTTTGTGTAAAGGAGCCACATGGGTCAACTTCCAGACACTAGGAAAGATGCCCGTTGAGATAGAAAGATAAAAAATATGGGTTAATTGCTCCGTGATAATTGGAGCAGACAGTCTCAGGAAAAAGGGGATCTAATTTATCCTCACCAGTTGAATCAATGGCTTGTGAAGCCTGAAATACATCATTAGGAGAGAAGGGTTGAAAGGTAAAATGAGCAACATGGTTCGTGGTGCACATACAGTCCTCCGCATTAAGAAGGGTCCCTTTGTATTCCTTTTCAAAGAAATGGCCAGCTTCAGCAAAGTGGCTATTGAAGGCAAGGCTAACCACATTCTGTTCAGAAATCAGTTTCTATATTTAATATGACTAGGTAGGGAATTAGTGGTTTTGTTTTAGTTTGAGTTAATTGCTTTCCAACATTTCGTAGGATTTCAGTATGAGTTAGTAATCAGGTCTAAGTAATGATTATGCCAATTAGTAAATGTTATTCAAAATTATGTAATTGTTTGTGACCACATCGACTATAGATGAGTAGATTATTCAAGAGGTATTACAGAACATTATAGAAGTATTATTATAGAAATATTATAATATGATTATAATTATGAATTAAGGGCAGCCATATATCAAGTGATGATACTTTAGAATATTAGATATTTAGAAATTGCATTTAGTATGTAAACCTATAGGTCATAGCTTCCATGGACTGTAAATTGTGAATTTTGGCTATGTTAGATACGAGCTCCAAAGCTTTTTTGTTTAACATTACACTTTTTAGCAGGGTTGATCTCGATAACATCACCAGGTCTTTTGGGTCCAAATAACAAACACAAGTTCTAATGTTGGCGCATAAATGTAAAATTACATTCCTGGTAGCAATTAGACTTCAGCTTCGAGGGGAAAAGGTTACTTGTGTTGGTAACTATGTCCATGGCCATGACCTAGCTATAGAAGACACATGGTTTCTATAGAAACATGGTGGCGCAACATGGCAGCCTCCATGGGAGATAGCCTGCAGTTATGAGGGGCTCATTCTAAGCAAATGAAAGCACAACCTTTCGTAGGTACAGGTGATTATACACTAATACAAACATTGTGCATACTATGTCCAATTTCTGCTGATAGATCCCTCCTAAATCCTACACACAGAACCTAATGAGTTCAGTTTGGCTATAAAACACAGAATACATAATGTAACATCACCGCCTTACTAGTTGGCTTCATATAGCTTAAAATTTTTTCCATGAAGATGTTAGCCAACCTTAGTTTCTTTGTGGTAATCCTAAATGTGCCTCTTGTTATGGGAAACAACAGGTCTCACTTCTCCACTTGTGATTGGTCAGCTGTCAAAGCACTTGACGTAGGCTGGTGACACTGTGGAAAAAAAAAAATTCGTAGACGAACTTACTTCATCATAGTTTTCATTAACGAAATTAACACTACGGTTGACTTAAAAAAGTAAGCCTGGATGTATCACTAAAAAAGCCACAGGAGTCACACACACACGTGACTAAAGAGGTAAACAAAAGGTCACAGTGTAGCCAGCCAGCCAGCCAGCCAAACTGAGGCATGGCATTAAATGAGCACAAAAACAAAGAGAGGCTAACTTACCCTGGAACTATGGAAATAACAAACAACAAAGAGAAAATCCTAACCTACAAAATGTGCAAGACAACAACTAACCCAAAGCCATGAGAGACAAAAACCAACAGCTAGTGAAGTCCCAGATCCTCTAGAGTGGAGAGGGATGGGATGGGAGCTGCCCCTGGAAGGCTCTTCTTTTCGATGCTGCCAGAGCCTCCTGTTCCTCAGGGCCACTTGATTGGCCCAAGGGCTCTTTGTCACTGACTCAGCTGTCAGTCAGAAGGGGAACAACCAGGACAGAGAAGCAGGGAATAGAGACAGAAATAATAAAAAAAAATACAAGGAAAACAAACACAAACATATTTGTTTACATTTTATTGTTCAGCTGACACTCTCATCTGAGGTGACTAGCAGTAGCCCATATATTCTAGCTGTACATATGGCCAATGGAAAACTAGACCTTCAACGCTGACCTTTCTAGAGCCTTTTTTTGCTCGTTGAGCATGCACAGCTACCTTTGAAACCTCTGTGCCTTGACCTGTCATATCTTTACTCGTCTGAACCCAGATCTGTGCTCCTGGGGGCTTTTGACAGCTTTGACATTAGCACCCGACGGTTGTCACCAGGCGCGATCGCACAAATTATAATGAAGGCCCAGGCAAACAAAGGAGCATCCCTCCCCAGCTCCTGACTGGCAGCAAGGGCACATACACACACACATGCACACACACACACGCACACACGCACACACGCACACACGCACACATGCACACACACGTCTGATGCAAGAACACCAGCTTGGGGGGGCGTTAGATTTACAATTAGCCCCGAAGTCTCCTCCTCATGAGAAAAAAATAAACCGCTCAGTGCGCAGGTCTTGTTCCCGCCCCCCTCGCCTGTGCCCCAGACTGTGGCCAAAGGGTGAGGCCGTGTGTTGCCGTGTCACTTCCTGTGATTCCCATCCCCCTCCCCTCTCAGCGGCCGCATGTAATCCCTGTGTCGTGTCCAGACGGCCGGGCCACGGGTTCTCTGCCAGTGCAGCCAGGCCCAAAACACAACAGCACGTTCTCCCCCCTCCCCCTCTCTTCCTGCCATTTGCTCAAAGTGGTTACGTAACTTCACACACACACAGTCAGAACACGGAGTATGAATAATCACATCTCTACTCGCACTTATTTTTTTCTCTCTTTTTGTACGTGTGCAAATTGCCAACGATAGCTGACTTGAACGAGACGAACCCCTTGTGAAGGCAAATGTTTGTTAGTGTGTGGTGGTGTACACCGTCGAGCCAAAACATTATGACCACCTGGCTGATATGCTGTCGGTCCTCCGTGTGCCACCAAAAAAGCTCTGACCTGCCGGGAAATGGACTCCACAAAACCTCTGAGGGTGCCCTGTGGTGTCTGGCACCGACGTGTCAGCAGCAGATCCTTTAAGTCCCGGACTTAGGAGTCAGACCTGTTGTTTCATCACATCCCACAGACACTCGATCAGATTGAGCTTTTGAGAATTTAGGGGCCAGGGCAACATCTTGAACTCTTCAACATGTTACTCAAACCATTCCTGAATGATTTCTGCAGTGTGGCAGGGCACATTATCCAGCTGAAAGAGGCCGCTGTCATTGAGGAATACAGTTGCTTTGCACAGTTGTGGCAAATGTGACATCTGCAGGAAACCAGCAGAACATTGCTCAGAGCATCAAACTGGCATGCCTTTTTCCCACAATGCCTACTGGTATTCGGCCTCCAACCTACAGAATATAATGTAAAAGAAAACAGGACTCCAGGTGACCAGGTCTGATGTTGTGTGCCCATTGTAAGCGCTTTTGTTGGTAGACAAGAGTTGGCATGGTCACTCTGATCTGTCACAAGCCTTGCTGTTTGAGGGATGCTCTGACCCAGTCATCAGGCCATTAAGATTTGTCTCTTGTCACAAGTCACTCAGGTTTTTACACCTGCCCATGTCTGACACATGCATTCAGCTTGGAGAGCAGCCTGTTTGCTTACTGTGTACTGTACTATACCCTAGACCTTGACGTTATAAATCAGTGTTTTTCACTAAATCTGTGAGTAATACAGATAATACAGAACACATCATATTGGTGTCTGTGTATGTCAGCGTGGTGTTTATTGGCTTTTGTGTTTAGTATGTTATTTTCAAACAGTGCTGTGTCTGATGTTAAGGAGAGTTTTGTTCATTGGCGTGCTGTTTGGAAAAAGCACTGTTCACTGGCATAACATTTGGAACCAACCTGTAATTTGTTGTCATAACGTGATGCCCACTAAGTGGTGGCAGTGTGTGTGTGTGTGTGTGTGTGTGTGTGTGTGTGTGTGTGTGTGATTGTGTGTGTGTGTGTGTGTGTCGCTCTAATTTCCAGTGACATGCGTCTTTGCTGCCGGGGCCCCTAGTCAGCGCAGGGGGCTGCAGCTGGGGTCTGGTAATAGCGGCCACATTATTCCGATGCATGACGAAGCAGTTATGACATGCCGGTTAATGTGGCAGCGCGCTCCTGTGAAGTTCTGATGACAGGAGCTGCTCCTCTGTCATCACAGACGCTGCGCCGGTCAGTCATGCCTCTTTGCCTTTTCCCATCTCTCAGATGCACTGCTCCTTTGCCCCCTCCTTTTCGAAACATTAATAAACCATAGCATCAAGGTTTAGAAACTTCACAGCTTGCAATTTTTTTCTGTAGGCCTACAGAACCAGGCTATCATCAAGTTTTTTTTTAGTTTTTTTTTAGTTTTTTTTTAGTGTGTGTCCTAAACTGCCCTTTGGCCAGTGTCACTCAAACCCAGGACGTTGATTATGTATTCAGAGCCTGCACCGGATGTGTTATTAACAGTACGCACAGCTGACTTTGAAAATTCCCTGTTTTTTACGTGGAATGAACTCAGCACAGTGTATAGAAAAACACACACACACACACACACACAAACAGGACGTGATAATGGCTGGATGTGTTCACATTCATGATTAGCGCTTTTAAATGATTGGGCTCACAGTGAGCATTGTGCAGCATTTAGTGGGGTTAATTAATGGCACTGTTGTAATTGTTATGCAAATCATTCCAGTTAAAAACAACGATGTTCTTTCCTGCTAGAAATGATCTGCATAAATCATGCTCACGAGAAATTAGGACGCTATACTATGGCAAAAAAACAATGCACGTTGGTGGAATATGTTAGAGCTGCGAAATGCTCAATCTTGTGCTGCTATTTATATTTAAAGATTTAGGACAGGCTCTAGAAATGTACCATTTTGTCCTGTATTACTCTGGTATATGCATATAAGAGTTTGGACAGAGTTTTAATTGTAGTTACAGCACTTTGGTAGTTTTACAATGTCATAAACATAAACATTTATTTTAATAATGTAGCATGCATTTAGAGGGATAAATAATAATACATTGTCTGCTTGCTGAAGACTGAGGCTTCACTATCTGTGGGTTAAATAGCTGAATACAGTGATCACAGGCCCCGAAAGATGAGCGTTTTTTCGGAGCTCAGACCTCAAGCCAGATCCAAGTCATCTGAACACTCACGCCATCTGGGGTGACAATGTCTCGTAGTGAAATGTTCAAAGGTCCGTGCCCTCCGAGACAGAGAACGTGTGATGGCATTACAGCACTCTAGGCTATCTCTCTCTCTCTCTTTTTCTCACTACCTCTCTCCATTTCGCAATTTTGAAACCAATTTCATACCTCAATAAAACCTGAGTTAGTATTCATAACAAGTTGAATTACTCATAAAGATACCCTTATATTATCGCACATCACATATAATTTTAGCCATCCTTTGGGCATATCAAGCTGAACATTACATTTACATTACCCAGCTACACAGTCTACATTTCCCATTCAAAAGCAGATTGTAGAATTGCTTTCCCAATTACAAGAAACATGTTCTAATCTAATGCGTATCATGTCATATAGAGCTACTGTACTATACTCCACTTGCTGTGTGCCAGTACATTTAAAATGTCAGTTTTAATGTCAGATGTGTTTTCCACAGCTGCATGAAAAATCATGCATCGCCTACAATTCTAACTCTATGCAGGAAGCATTGGGCTTTTCTTTGTGTAGCTGGGTTGCACTGTATGTGTGATGTATGTGTTTTTCCCCCCCTGCACGGGTAGGAGACTGTTGATTGACACTTGAATAATCTCTAGCTTTGGTATTCAAGAGAGACGGAGCAAAACCCTGTCAACAGCGAGCAGCCCTCTGATGGCATGACAGATAACAAATGATTAGTGAAAACAACATTACTGGCGGATCCTGTCTCAGTGCACTGCAACTTAGAGTCAAGAACTCTCTCGCTGTGCAGATGGGACTGAGGGTTTGTGGAGGTGAGAAAGATGGGGGGAGACAAGCTTCATCTATGGAGATCATTCAAAAGCACACCTCGGCAAATACAATAGGGTAAACAAAGCTGAGATGCATATTTCACTGCATCCGAGAGAAAAAAAACAGCAGCAGCAATAACAGCGACACAACATTGAAATCTGGGACAATAACATTTTGGAACGGCTTCAAGAAATCTCATGCCATGCATTTATTGGTTTGGTGAGTCCTTTTTTGAGTGACTATGTCGTTAAAAAAGCACTCCTTTGGACGTGCAAGACCTAAGACCTTCCTATCTCTCAAATACTCTCAGAATAATTTCCTCTCATTGGTTCTCAAACATGCTTTGCCATGTGCTATGCCGTCTTATAGCTACAATCCCCCTTTAAATACTATCCCCTGTAAATCCTTTAACTAGTAACAACTAGCTGTGAACAACATTAAGAGTAGGTGTGTAACACGCAGACAAGGTTACGCTATTATATGTTATGGCACCAGAGGAGTCATGATGAAGTTATCCTGTGAGGATTACCAGCCCCTGGGATGCTGAGTCATGGCCCCCGTTCAGCTTATTAGGCCAGATACAGACTGACAACCCACCATGTGGTCGAATTATTCACAAAGCTACAGGGACTGTTTGCGCTCCTAGAGTCCTAATCTGTCATCCAAAAGAGTTTGCATTTCATTAATACCGTGATATGAAACTATGCGTAAAAGCCTAAACTCTGAAGTGGACAGCCCTGATCTAGTCTAGTGGTCTGAGAATGTTATAGGTTTTGTACAAGTAAGGACAGTTCATAAAAATAGTTAGTTGGAATAGTTGTAATGCTATGAATAACTTCACATGAAATATGTGACAAGTTTTTTATTTAGCAAGTGAATTAGTTGCTTAACAACGCTTTCATCTTAATTATAAATCTATCCTTCAAGAAATGTTTTATAATTTCACTGAGCCTTTATTGCTTAGGACTCTCAACCAATATCTGGGCTAGTATTTGTTCATAAACAGTTAATTACCTGTGTAATAATCTATGTAATAAACTGTTATAAAGCATTATTTGGGATTTGGGATTTATTGACCTTTATTCAGGATTATGCATGCTATAATATGTTGCTACTGTTGCCTGGTTTGTCAATAATGATATGGCCAGACTGAACTCACTTTGAACAAACTAAAGAATGTAGTAAGGAATGAGATTTAGTGGGTGCTGTGTCGGTTGTGAGTTGCAAAAGAACAGCAATCCAAATGGGAGAGGAAGCAGTCCTTTAAACTATGAGACATCCTGCATGTCAGTCTATCTCATCAGCCAATAGGATCTCAAGCCTAACCTCGTGGCACACCAGTCCACAAAATAAAGCACACATTTAGGGAAAAGCAGAAAGCCTAGTGGGCTGTGCTACGTACATTCTTATACACTGTCTTTACTCCCAGAATACAAACGCCCTGACCTGCAAAATGGTTTACTCTTTTGAAACATCATATTATACCCCTATAGATCTTTGAAAGTGTATCTAATCCATAAGGACCCATGAGGTCAGCAGGTGCCTCCCAAAGTATAACACTCTCAACTAACAAAATATCAGTGTCTCAGTTTGCTCAGTCATTTTGTGTGTGTAAACACTTTGGATCCTAAGCGCCCCACCCACCCCCTCCCGTTACATTTTGGCACTCAAACCCGTATTTACTTTGCATTTTCCCCAAGTGGCAGAGGGAAATGTTCGTATTAGACTGAGAGGCGCTGTCAACAAAGTTATGTAACCAGCAAAAACACAATGCTTTTATCTTGGCACTCCCTAGACAAACGTACAGTAAAAGGTTGTCACACAGAGTGTTCGCTGGTATAAAAAGGATAAACAGTTAATCGTTTGAGATTTAATCAAAGTTCAGATTTCCTGTGTTTGCTCATTGTTATTCAGTGTTTCACTGAGACTAGCAATGACAGGAATTCTGAATCATTTATACTTGCTTTGTACACATCGTGACATATGGATATTACAATTTCCACAGATATCTTAATTTGGACAGTCGTGACTGAGATAACAGAGTGACTGTTTTTTGATATCTATCCCAGATTCATGAAAAATTTTAATGCTTTAAATCACAGCTGGCACAGTCACTTGCTAGGTCTTTACGGCCCTGTAATATGCAGAAGAGAGAAGAGGAGAGAGAAAAAAATGTTAATTTAATTTCTCCAAAGAGGTTTGTGCCTGGCCAACGCGTGTGATGTCTTTTCCTCCTTTGAGCACTTGCAAGCTTTGATACATAACCCCCAGAAGCGCCATTCGAGAAGCGTATGTCATTCCTCGGAGTGGCACTGTCTGACAGCAAGCGTAGTCTCCAGCACTCTGAACAACTGTCCAGGCCCCTTGTTTTATACAGGCCTCCCATGGTTACCCCCCCCCCCCAACCCCTCACACCTTTGAAGCTGCACCAGGCTTCAGCTACCACGTCAAAAGAGCCAAGCCTGTAATGATGGAGATCTTAACTAGATATCCGTCTTCCTCACATGCTCTCTTGCGCGCAGGCCGCTTTTGATCCTCTGCCTCAGACAGGTTCATCTAACATTGCACCCAGTTGCTTCAGCCCAGCCCCTCTGCTCAGCCTCCTCAGTGGAGATGAGCAGGGATTGGCTTGGTCCGAGCTGTCAGTCTTTCAAGGGGTTAATTTGAGAGGGGCTCGGCAGATGTCACCTGCTATTTTCCCGTATTAAGGAACTCTCCGAGCCGCTGCTCTGCATACAAATTTGGAAAGCTGTCATGAGTGCTGTTCATGAGCTTTGGCAGGAGAAGGAAGAGGTCTTTTTATAGAGGGCTGATCAAGGCTTGGCTGCTCTGGCTGGTACATATGCGTCCCTCTCCCCTCATCCTCGCTGCCTTTCTTCCCTCTCCCCTTCCCCTCCCTCGTTCTTTGGGGAACGTTCATGGCACTAATGAGGGATGGAATCCAGAGGCCCTGTGTCTCGGACAACCAGGCCCCTTCATAGTTTATATGATCTAATTACCCAGCATCCTTTGCCTTCTGTAGTGCCTTGGGATGCGGCGGGGATGGAGGACGAAGCTAGGGCGGTCTGATAGGCAGCCCTCAATCATCATCAAGACCCACAAATGATCTATTTCCGATTCAATTTGTGGCCGTAATTAGGATTTTATTAGATGCTTACGGAGCCTGGTCGCATTTGTTTTGATCTGCTAATTGACACACAAACATTGCAATCCGATGGAGTATGATAGATTTTAATCCATAAACTCTGTTTTTAGCTGCATGATGAAGTGACACAAGCCATATGTAGGCATGCTGATTTTACTTTTAAGTTAGCTTTTCAGAGTTCGATGGACATTCATCAGTGTCTACCAATGAACTGTGGTACTCCAGGTCATCAGATGCTGTATGTGGATTTCTCCGTCTTGCTCGAAGGGCACCACTGAGTGGCACCTTCCCCCTCTATTCCTGTTCTTCCACGCCTGACTGAACTCTGCTGTGCTGCTCTTGATTAGCCGCTCTTGATTTAGCTTATCAAGGGTGTTATGATTATATGATGACTTTGATCAGGTGTCCCTGGAGCGGGAAGAGATGGAAAATGTCTAGAGGCAGAGGTCCCCAAGCAGCTGTTATTAAGAAACCCAAGAGTGGGAGACTGAAAATGAAACAAGAGAGTAGACGTTCCACCACTGATATATTGCTTGAAAAATGAATATGCAGAAGTGGAACATATTCGTTTGGTTTTAATTAGTTTACCACCTTCCTTGTTCAGCACCTTTGCCAAAGTGGGGCCAAGGGTCTTAGCCCTGGTGGCAGGTGGGCCAGACCTCACTGTGGAGAATTCGGAGGCAGAAAAGTACTGTTCTGGGCGCTCTCGGCTTTGTCTTTGGGTGTCGGCGTAGAGGGCGCATGTCCGCGGAGGACTGTTGTCAAGGGAGAGCTGTCTGTGTCCGGCAGATCTGCCCACCTGGTGGGACTGTGGCCTCGGCGCTGACACGACTTTTTAATATTTCACCACACGCAGAGCGCGCCATATGTCCCCCTCCAACTCCTCCTCACCCCCACCACCTCCCGTCACCCAACCAACTCAGTCCTCATGAATTATGAATCCGAATGCACTTCTAATATTTGGAGGAGAAAAATATGCCAATAGCTCTCCTTTTGGACTCTGTATTTTTAGAAGCTTTGACATCCACTGCCCTCCCTTTTCCTCCCCCCCACCTCTCAACAGTTCCCTCCCCCTTACCCCCCACCTCTCCTTATTTCACACTGCAGGGCTGGTGGAGGAGAGGAGGAGGAGAGGAGGAGGAGAAGAGGAGGCTGCAGTTTCCTTCACTGTAACTGACACGGGCTGTAAGCTCTGGAACTGTGGGGGGGTCTCTCCTTGACAGTCGATATGAGGACAAATACGTATAGCCATCGCAAGGATGTCCTTGCTAAACTAAACAACACATGCTATAGCGGTCAGGGCATCATACCATTGCCAGAGATTTATTAGTCTAGATTTAAATATTTATTAGTCATATTATAGATATTACATATCAAATCTACAATCAGTTTGCCTGATGCTATAGTCATATATAGTCAGATAGCTATAGGCATATCACAAAATACACACAAACCATGAATTAATTGTACCCTGTGAGACCTTTAAAATCGAAGTACAGACCCTTTCCTGGGTGCATGAATGCCATGTTTATGCCAGAATTAAACACATTGCAATTTCTCTATTAAAGTGTTACCGCTGTCGTTCTCATCAAACAGTGCATTCTGCATATGGTGCAGACAGTCTGCCAGACTCAGACGTCTGCCGTATTGAATTGCAGTTAATAATTCATGTCATCATTTTGCTTTATCTCAGAAAAGTGATACAAGAGGCAGAATATCCCATTTATCAATCCCTCATAACCTTTTATATTCGTAATGGATTGAATACAGGGTTCTTTGTGTGGGTTACAAAGGCTGCACAGGGTACAATGTGAGGTGAAAAAAAAAAAAAAAAAAACGCTGCCTGCCTAAAATGAATGCAATCTTAAAATAAAACATTTGGTTCAGTGCTCCAGATTAACTTTGGCATTTAGGTGGCACAAAAGGCCCAGTGCCTCTTAGCCCTTAGAGGGGAGCAAACACCCGCGAGAGTTCTGTCACAGGTCGGGGAAGGACCTAATTACACACGGGAGTGTTTCAGGACACATCCTGTTAGGCAAATAACTGAAACGTCTCCTCCTCTCTTCTCTCCTCGCTGTTTAACTCCCCAGAACGCTGATATCAACCCCGAGCTGAGGCAGCTTCCTGGTCTGTACAGTAGCCTGCAGTGTGAACATTCAGCTCTTGATGCAATTCTTTTTCAGCATCTATATTTTGAGGCCCGTATGGTGTGTATGTGTGTGTGGTATGGGGTGGTATGTATATGTGTGTGTGACTATGTATGTGTGTGTGTGTGTCTGTGTATGTTGGGGTGGGCCCCTTTGGAGTCTGGTGCTACGAATGTGTCTGCTATCTTGCAGTGATTCAAAGGCTTCTCCACTATATTCACAAGTCTGGTTACCAGGAACATAGTGTAGCCTGCTGCTACCCTACAGTCTGTGGCTTCAGTGTGGATAGCAGGCAGGAACCGTAACATGATGCACACGCGGCGCAGCACACACCAAGCATTTGGCACCGAGGCCAGAATGACAGCCAGGGAGTGAACGTGTCAAACACAAGCCCTTGTTAATATTTCACCAGCCTGAAACCAATCCCTTTGGCATTGCGAGGCAAGCCATGCATGCGTTGCCTTGTTTCGGGTTTGAATTGTTGATCACACTGCGCTTTAAGTCAGTGCGGTGGACGTTAACAAGGACTTCGGAGATTAAGAATTTAGGTGCTGCATGTGTGATGTTTGTTTGCTGTGGGCGGGGGGTGGAAGCACAGGGGCAATCTCACTGTGTGGCCTCATGCTGTTATTTCTCAGCCACCCCACTAGCACTGTAATACCCCCTTCCCCTTTTTTCTGTGTTCAAGTGTATGAAGACATCTATTTCAATTTGACGCACATTTTACCTTCCTTGAAGGGTCTAACACGGAGGCCATCCAGTACATCAGAACCTGTATATTACGCTGTCACAAAGCTAAGGATGCTTAATGTTTATGTCGATGATAAGTAATAGCTATATCTCAGTGTACACAGCTATTCTCTCACAACTGTCTTTGGTTGATATCTCACCACAGACACCCACATTTATAAAGACATTATATTAGCAGGTCACAGTCTTCTGAAATTACAGGTATTGTGCAGCTCTCAGTCATAAGCATAGCATAGAAACATAACCACAGAGGTTATTTAAAAGCAGTGTATTATTAGGATGTTGTGTGGGTTTTTATAATATTGGCTTTCTTGACCCTCTGCAGCAATGACCCACAGTAATACACCGAAGTCAATTGCTTCGAAATTCTTTTTATATACAGACCCCCAAACATTGAACAGAAAAGGAAAGGCCAACGGCACAAAAGAAATTGGTGACCGGTCTCCAGAATAAAAATGTGCCTTGGGTTTCATAGGAATTTATCCTACAGCGAAGCAATGACCAGCCTCATGCAGGAGACCCAGAAGAAATGATTGTTTCTTTGCAGCAGAAATAATGATCATGTCTCGAATCACAGAAGGGTTTCGTCTCTGCGTTTAATAACCTGCCCAGGGTGCAATTGATTTACTCTGCAGACGTCTGAGCGGTTTCTGAAATAAATCCTAAAGTTCCACCCTGAAACTACTGAAAGTGTTGACTTAGTAAAGCATACACTTATTTTGAGGCATTACAAGCGAGTT